>NW_013668355.1:22283-52784 GCF_000517525.1 Limulus polyphemus | reverse complement strand
TTAACGTTCGTTCGTTATAGTGTTTGTTATAGCGCGACTGTTTAAGTTGAGTGTATCGAAAAGTTGTATTCGGAAAGAATAAACCAGTTTTATTTAAGAGAGGACTTGTGTCGCTAAAGTTTCGTCGGAACGAATTTACGGAAAATCAATTAACAAACGGAGACGTAACAATATATTGTTTGGGAAACATGGCTGACAAATGATCATAAACTGGAAGGTTTCTACAGTTAGGCATTTTGCCTTTCATGTTATGTTATGAAGACATTTTAGAACACTTGCATGTTGTTATTGATATTTTAAATTAGTAACAACTAATTTTCATCAACTTGTAGTATGCTTTGGTACTATTATATTTCCTATTATGTACAATATGTGAACTGTGTAGCAGTTTACTATTTGGTTAATATTGTTGTGACACCTTGACTACATGAAGTCATGAACATCAGACTTCCAACCATTACATTTTTTAAAAATCTTTATTTGTAGAAAATTCATTCATCCTAAAGATGGCTTTAACAGGACCGAAATCTGAGTGGTAAAATAATTTTAACGTGATGTATTTGTTTGTTAATAAGCACAAAGCTACACAATTGGCTATCTGTGCTGCTGCCATCATTGTTATAGAAACCCAGTTTTTGGCGTTGTAAGTCCATAGACATATCACTGAGAACTATCACACTGTCCGTACTTTTCACGTTCCAAGGATTATGAAGTGTAATTAGCATGCTGGATAGTGAATCCAAAGGTTCTTGTCCCGTTGCCACAAAATTGCACTCTCTACATTGAAGCTATGGGTGCATTATAAAAGTGAAGGTCAAATCCCACTATTTGGCCAGTCTAAAAGGTGGCGACTGGTGCTGTTGACTAGCTGCCTTCTAAAACAAACAATTTAAGAAAAACATTGAATAACTAATTATTTTCCTTGGAGCACTAACTATCATATATCGTGGTTATTATGTATGATGGTAGAATTTGCATGCCATATATCTAAATCCGTAAATATGTATTTTAGGAAATACTTTTTAATTGAAGAATAATAATAAATATTGGCATTTTTTTTTTTATCTCCTCAAAGAAATGTTTACTTGAAAGAGTTTCATGCAAGCATAAAAAATTTTAATGCAAGCTTTTGTCTATGTGATAGAGCATTCTAAGGGCTAAACTGAATGATCATTTGAAGGTACCTGTCAATTTCTTTGCTAAAGAGAGAGAGATAGAGAGAAAAAGATACTAAATACAAATCCTTCAAGCTTTCAAAAAGTGTTTCATAATTTTCACACAGAGCTACAGAATGGGCTATCAGCACACAGCTGTCCCTAATTTTGTACGGACAGATTAGAGAAAAAAGCAGCTAGTCAACAATCTCACAAGTATAACAATCAAATCTACTATATTAAGGTGTTTCCAGTATCTTTGTAGACTATGCCCCCAAAGCCTATTTAATCTGGTAACATTAAAACTTATTTAACCTTGGTTCTACAACACTTTTGTCAACGATGAAAATTGCCTATTAGGAAGGAATACTATTATTTTTAAATATTCCAAGAAGTTTTCTTTATATTTGGTAAAGCAGCATACAACATCATGAATTAACTTTCGGTACACAGTTCCTATAGGTATCTTTATGTTCGTGTATTTTTTGGTATTACACTATGCCTTTAATTATATTGGTTTTGTGTTAGAAATAAACATTTTGTATTTATGGCAAAGCCTGCTGTCCCTAATTTTGAACTATTGACCAGAAGGAATGCCTACAGAACCTTGCCACTCATGCTAAAGTACTGACTGTTACTTTTATAACAAACCCATAGCTTAAAGGGAAAATATTTGGTACTAATGCAGAGATTTGAACCCAGTTTGCCAGCTCCAAAATTAGAGGTATACCGTAGGGCTAACCCAAACTCTACAAATAAATAATTAAAATTCTAAAACATGCTTTTGTAATATAAGTAATTTGTAGATTGTTTATTGCTTTGTTATAAATTGTATATTCAATTCAAAATTGTTTTGCAATATTGAACCACAAAATTTTTATCCCCCCCTTTGTTCTCTCGTGAGGAAAAAAAGTCTGGTTATTAAATCTAAGAGATACATTTATACAAGTCTTGGTTTTTAAAATTGACATTTTTCTAAGCGACATCTAGGTGAAATTGTATGTAAAGAGTTTTGCATTGAAGCTTAGTCTTTTGAAAACTAAAAAGTACCTATATGCTTTTGAGTGGATATAGTGAGGTAACTTGAGAAAATATTCAAAACTTGGATCACTTAAATTTTGAGTTTATTGAAATGAAGAAATATATACATGCATTTCACCAGGTTGACCTGCCATCTTCAGGTGATTAACATACTGTATGTTGATAACCTGATGATGCCAGGACAACTTTGTGAAACGTAGTGTACTTATATACTTCTTACTTTCAATAAACTAGAAATTTATGCCATCTAAGATGTTAATTTACCTATGTTAATTGCAGTTTTTTCTAATATTTGGTTTTGTTTCAAAATTAGAGATACAATATACATCTATTATCTTCATTCAACAAAAATACAAAAGCTTAAAATTTGTCTTCCTGTAGAACTCAATTGTGACATAGTTAAAGTATATGATTGTTGCAGTTCTTGTAATAAGTTGTAGCAGAGAAATTTGAAATAAACAATACTGATGCAGAATCAAAACTAGTTTTCATTAATCATATAGACTGTAATCTTTCTCTCCCTCTTGGTGAATACAGTTGTTCACACTGGTATCTTTTATTTTTAAGAAATTACTCTTTTGGATTAAAAGTTTTGTGATTATTAGGATGGACAAAATTAAGATTACAGTCTAGTAAAATATGCATAAACCAAAGTTTAATATTTGATGGTGTATTTAAAAATATTGTGTAATATGAAATAAAAATTAATTATAGGAAATTGAATTTCTGGTATAGAGAAAATGGCTGGTACGCATAAGTAAAAAGTAGTTACTTTACTTGTTTGGAGATCAAACTTGCACCTTTGCAAACAAAAAAGTTACACATAGTGGAAATGTCATATAATAAGAGAAAAACAAATTCATACAAAGCACTAGATGTGTATTTACTGAATAATTATTCAGTACTTATACAGAAATGCAATAGCATTAGCTTATACTGTTTTATGTTACATTTGGAAAAAAGTGTCCAATCATTTAAATACACAATTAACTGAAAAACAATGTAACCAAACTGAATGGCTGTAGTTTTCTTCAACCAAAGGTTTTGTCAATGCATATAATATAAACATATTACTTCAAAACTGTACACTAAGACATTTGATTCAGGAAGTAAAAAAAAATGTAGCTAAGTTTGTTGAATAAACCTTAGAAAACATTAACATATGAACTGTAAAATCGGTTATTTCTATGACTGATACTACTTTATATGTTAACTAAGCACTATGATGAGCTTAAAGTTGAATCAATGTCATATCACATTAGAGCCAACAGTCTTCACACTGCAGTTCCTCACTGTGTAGTTGGATATAAAAAGTTCAACTTGACATGACATCTTATACCAGTTAGAAAATACGGTATCCTACACTGACGACAAACTTTGTAACAGACTAGTTGACTATGAAATTTGCTATTTTGCTTACTGCAAGTTGAATCCAAGCTTGTTTCTCCCTACATATTAACATATATCTACCCAAGCCTTTCCAACACATTCTTTGTCTTGCTGTAATGAACTACACTGAAAACAGAAAAAACCCATTCCTATCTCAGCTTGCCATTACCATATCTTATTGTAAAGAAATTCACAATAAACAACAAAGTTACACTTTTATATTGTAGTATTTCCAAAGCACATAATGATATTTTGCATTCTAAACATAAAACATACTGGAAAAGCCATTTCAGTTTTAGGTTCTCAATTAAATGTGGCCAATTAACAGTCAATAAATGAAATGCTGCTTTTTGATGGTTTCTTGTAATATTTATCAAGAACAAAGATTTTGTTGCATAAAAAAAAACAATATAGTAACTAAAACGATAAAAACAAAACAGGATAATCTAATAAAAATTACAATAATCAATTATTTGAGATTAAACACTTTGATGGCCTTTGGAGTGTAATGTTATAAACTTATAGAAAATGTATGCAATTATGTGTTGCACTTTTACCATCTAAACATAAATAGCAATTTTATTTTTTTTAACCACTTGCAAGTATAAGGATTAAGTTCTTCTCCCCTTTACACATTGCTAAACCTACAAAAATATTACTGGCAGACCTTGTCACATGAATTTTGATTTTTCGTTGTTTTGAAGTACAAAGATATGGTACATTTAAAAAATCATGCACTCTAAGCAAACTGTACATTATAAAAAAGCGGTATTTTTGAATGCAAATATAAAAAAACAAAACAAAAGGAAAACAAATAGCACTCTTCTCACACTGCATATAAACACACGGTAAATTAAAAAAGTTGAAAGATTTGTAACTTTTTCACATCAGCTAAATACTGATAAGAGTTTTCCTGTTGGTGATTTCAATTAATTTAGTAATAAATAATAAAACTTCCCAGGGAAACCGAACTACAGAACAGAAAAATGTATGAAACACTACTTACTGATAAACTAAGCATCACAATATAAAGCACTTCTTTTAACAATTATGTCTGAAATTTACTGCAAAATGCAGTATGTAGGAACTGACTGCTTGTGTATCAAAAATAAATTCAGGTCCAGAGTCTGAATTTTGTATAATTCTTTTTCTGTCTGGATGTCTTACATAATTCTATTATAAAAAAAATCTTGTTTAACTATGGTTGCTTTTATGTCTAAAATAACTCCACTGTCAGAGTTCTGTCTAGGTGCTCAATACAAATTCAATTTCTGGATCTTAACATTACTCTGTCTAGATATCTTGTAAAGTTGTATTACATAAATCTCATAAAACTGTCACTTGTCTAGAAGTACAGTATATTTTAAGTGTTTGAACCTGTACAACTCTGACTGCTTTCATGTTTAGTAAAAATTCAGTGTTTACTGACTGTCTGGATTCTATAAAATTCAGACTTCTAAACTATGTTGTATAAATCAACCACCCAAGTCCTGTACAATTCTATTTATTAAGTAGGGTTGAAATTTATCCTGAACAAGTTGCTCTACTCAAGATTTGGTAAACTAAGAGAGCACCATTTATTGCAAAATACAAACAGATTTTATGACAAGTTAAACTACAGTTTGATAAAAGTAACTTCCAGCAGCCAGATTTTTTCAAAACTATTGTGACAGTTATTAGTAAAAGTTACTTCCTTTAGTAATAATGGAAATTTAATATAAAGCAACGGTATAAATTAGGTAGGAGAGTAATAGTTTACAAATAAAAAAAACTAGATAGAAGATTATGAACAAGAAGAAAACATTCCGCAATTTGAAACTAACATAGAAATTTGGATTTCTTTACTTCAGAATTTGCAAGCTAAACTACATGAAAGATTATCTATATAGATCCATCCCTAATTCTGAACTAGACTAGAAGAAAGGCAGCTGGTCAACAGCATACACTATACACTCCTAAGTGGGATTTGACCATCACTCTTATAATTCACCCACAACCTCGACGTGTGGAGCAAGTTCTTGTGGTGACAGCTACAACCTTCAAATTCACAGTCTGAGCAAACTAACCACTAAGCTTTTACCAGCCCCAAAAGTTTTGAAGAAATTAGTATACCAAATATTTCATTAATATGGCATAAGAAAAAACACTGGTCTTGTAAAGGTCTGTTTGCTGTTGTTTATAGTACTTTGGTGACTGCCACTGAAAGAAAAATGTGTGATGATACATGTAAATAACAGTGGTATTTCAGTAATAAAAAAGTGTGTTTTTAAGTGTGTTTTGTGTAATTTACAGAAAAAAAATTAAATTTTTTGCACACTTACATCTTTTATGGTGCTGAAATGGAATCTGTTAAAAAACACATTTACTGTCAAGTTGTTTCATGAGTACATATGAAACAAAGTCAGTGAACAGCTGCAGGTACACTTAAAGGTTAACCAAAATCTATTTTGGCACTTGTCTCTGTCTTAAAAACATGTATGGCACCAGTAAAGTAACAGTAATCTCATGAAATTTATAACATATTTTATATCCTTCGTAAAATGAGAAAATTATAGAACAAGTATACTGATATGTAATAGGCTCAATTTCAAAAATTAAAACAAGAGAGAAAGAGGAGCATGTCATAATACAATTATTCAGTTTCCTTCGAGGAATAGAGTTAAGGCATATAATGCCTCTCAAAATTAAGGTATGACAATTACAACTTTAAACTTTACACCCTTGGGAACTTAACATGGTATAACTAAAGACTAGTGTAGTAAATTCTTAGCATTATGTTTTTCTTTCACAAAAATAAACAATATTCAGCTTCATGACTAGACTCCCAAAAATACTAATTAACTTGAGTTTGTTTGTTTGTTGTAAAGCACAAAGCAACACAATGGGCTATCTGTGCTGTACCCACAACGAGTATTGAAACCCAGTTTTAAACAGTGTGAGCCCACAGATTTACTGCTGGAGCCACTTCGGGGCTTGACGAGTTGAAAAATCTAACTTTATGAACAAGTGTAAATGTTGTTACAGTAGGAAATGTAACTTAGATATACTGGAGGTTTACTTTAATATCTTCCAAGAGGTATGGAGAAGATATAAAAATAACTTTTGAAACTAAAATGAACTTATGTAATCTTTACTTTCTAGACCCAAACACTAACCCTTGAGTTCACAATTTTGTGATTTGTTTCTGATGGCCTTCAGAAAAATAAAACAATTTCACAAAATGCTCAGTCTATTGGGTTAAAGGGAGATTTTCTAATAACAAAGTTTACACCTTATCATTAAATTTCATTAGTTAAGAGAAATGAAAACATACAATAGCAAAGTAAGCTACCATTAAGAAGTGCATCTAGTACCTTAAATCATGGATAATACAAAAATATCTACATATTAAGCCTAAGCATTAATAACAAAGAAAATATTTTTTTATTAAAAGTGCAGGTAACATATAAGTGGAAAGCCCTGGAATACGTATAATTCACTTCACTACAAATAAAGTAGAAAAAAAGATTTCCAATTTATAGAAAATACTGAATAAATTTATGTTTCTTAGATTGTTTATTTAAAAAAATAAGTTTTTAATTCTTTTACAAAACTGTCTCACATTGTTCCAATGATTAGTTAACACTAAGCTGTAAAACAACAAAAAAAAGTAAATACATATACCAGAATCTTGTAAACATGTGAAAGCAGGAAGTAACTTTAAAAATTAGGTTTTAATAACAATCTCGTACTAAGCAAACTACAAAAACATGAGAAAATCTCATACTAGTATATGCACATTTCTTTAAAGCTGAGACTACGTGCTATCAGTATTTTCTGGTAGTTGAAGGCCCATTGAAGAAAGAATGCTGCTAGCTGGTCCAGGCATACCTTGCTGACTGTTGTAAGACTCCAAAATATTTTTTAAAACAGTAAGATCAACATCAATTGGCTGTACTTCAAGATCATCTTCCTCGGCTGACATAGTCTGATTCTTACTTTCATCCTAAAAAGATATATGTATATCATTTAATATGTTAGGCCAAAACAGTAACACAAATGTAATAAAATGATGCCCATTTTTGAACTGTAAATAAACTATGTGAAAAGACACTAGATGATATAAACCTATACAAGTTACAACAGATCTTGCTTTCTTCAATACATCTTTTTAAGTTGCTAGAAGTAATCAAATAATCATGAGTAAATATTTATGGTCAGCTAAACAACACATCCAAACTGGTTGATATCTAACAATTGATGATACTAATAACAGAATATTGTAACAATAGTTATTGTTCTTTGTAAAGTGGTGAAAAAAAAATCGTTTGATTTAATATCATCTTAACATCCTGGTTTTTCTAGTGTTTAGGGACAACACTAACTTTTGTAAAGCAAAATTCTTTATAACCCAAACTATGCATGATGGTACACAAATTCAGATTACAACCTCGTAATATAAAACAACTTACACTGTCTACTACATTCCAAATTACCATAATTAGGAGAATGTAACTGATCAGGTCAACTAAGAATACTTGTATACTTCAACCAACTTTAAAAATGAATAGTGCGACAAATCCAACTAAAAGTTATACGTACCTTCCAGCACTCTGTTTTTCAGAAATTTAAAATTATCACTGAAACAATTTTCTATGAAGCCCATTATAGTCACAAGAACACTGCAAGGAAATTATTTTTTCCTAATACTGAAGTTTCATTCCACGTTAACTACATACATATGTATGAATACTGTATAAAGAATGATTTTCCTGCATTGTACCAAATAATTAATTTAACTACTCATTTCATATATTGTGTAATGATTTCCTGCATTTTACTGAACAACTAATCTTGTTACTCACTTTGTATACTGTGTAATGAATTTCCTGCATTGTACTGAATAACTAATTTTATTACTCACTTCATATACTGTGTAATGAATTTCCTGCATTGTAATGAACAATTAATTTGATTACTCACTTCTTCCAAAATACAAATTCCTCTATCACCGACTAGTTTAATAATGTTTCAATACTTTTATTCTAACTTACCACGATTTTTAAAACACTAGTTTAAACAAATCAAGTGTTCTGAGGTTGAACTAAAACTGAAAAAATAATGTTTCAATATATCACGTGTTCTGAGGTTGAACTAAAACTTAAAAAATATCCTTCAAATAAAGTAGATTATTTCATTGTTTAAGTATTCCTGCATTACTTAATAATTAATATATCACTTTACAGTTAATTTATCTTTTTTTATTTCTTAATTTAGATTCCAGAATCTCTAAAACAGGTGTAGGTATTTATTGTTACTTTTTTACATGCTAATCTTAACTAAAATACTAAAATGATTTACTTAGCTTCTTTTTACAATACAAAACTATTAATTCAAAACTAATGCTAACCTACAGGAGTTTTATGCCTAATAAATAATTTTATTTTAAAATAACACAAACAAACTGTTTTCCACCATATATGGCAGATGTAGTGCTATATGGTTGCTTTTACTTATGGTAGAGGTCATAAATTATATACATAAAACAATTTCTGAATGCAAACTCAAATGTATGGCCAATGAAATGCCTTTCAGCACTGCCTTAGGCAGATTCACTGTGAAGCTGATCCCTCTGTTATGGCTTAGCAGCATTTCTTACACAGTTTGACCATAAACATATGGCATATTTAGAAGGTTAACATTTATGCTTACTTTGCATTTAATATCTTAGACATTTAAAGAAAAAACAAACAAAAAAGATCTGAAGTTGTTTGTCATCTTCATTAAATAGTGGTTTCTATCCTTCAGTCAGCACTGAAAAATTTAAAAAACAGTAATAAGAATATTCAATATTTTTATTTTATTTTATACTATTTCCAGCAGTATTAACAATGAAATGAAAATGAAGGCAAACTATATAGAGTATATGCCTTTTTTGTAAATCTGTGTCAGATTACTTTAAAATAATAATAAAGTGGATTTTTATGGATTCAATATTTATTTTAATTAGTTCTAATTTTTGAATGAAACATTTTCTAGACATTTATTACACACTCACTTCATTTTTAAGTTGACTGGCCAAAAATAGATGTGTTAGTACAATGATTTCAGCATCCAAGGACACTACAAATACTGACTGTCTACAATTTCATTACATAATAGATATTTTTCTGTTTTTTTGCAAACCAGTAATTTTGCACTAAGATATAATAGAAGATGAAACTAACTTAAAATATTAAATAATTTGCTGGTCCAAAAAAATTTATAAAGTGGTAGAGATTAATGTTGCTGTACACATATAAAGGCAGAATAAACTCAGCTTAATAATATAATCTTTCAAGCTCAAGCTAAGACTGAAATAAATATTAGGCACCTGTTTCTGATCAACTTGTTGACTAGAAGTAGTTGGATGTGAAGGCATTTTTCTTTCAAAACTTAGTCCTACATTTGTCTGAGCCAGTTCTTGATCCATCATTTCCATGTACTCTTTCATCTCCTTCACCAAGTTTTCTTTATCTTTACCATATGATGCTTCATTTGTTTTAGATTCTACAGTGTGTGTGTGTGTAAAAACAAACAACATATTCACCAAAATCATAATTTCTATATTAATCTACTTATTGTACAACCCTATTGAAACATAGTGGGATTAAAATGGTATTCATGGATTACAATATAAATGATGTCAGAGTACTACTACGAGGTGAAAATTTAGTAAATCTTCACACATTCACATTAAATGATTTTTTTAGATTCAAAATTGGAAATTTTCTTAAAAATAAATCAGTTATTATAAGTGGCAAATAATCAATGTCGTAATGTGTAAAAAAAAAAAAAGAAATATAGCAGGAAATAATATTTGTTATAAAAAAATACAGAAACACTAAATAAATATAGTTTAAGTTTGATTTTAATACAGCTAAGAGTATTATGAAATTCTCAGCCATGTAAAAACAGATTGTCAGAAATATTGCATATTAATAAAATACTGTAATTTGACAATGATCAAGTCCCACTAAAAAATGTACTGTTTCAGTAGAATCACCATTTTTCTGAAATTCTAAATTTAGGATTTTAATTTTCGAAATTGTTTTTTGCTTAAATCTACATCTCAAGTGAACAGAACTATTTTGAATGGGTACTAAACCAAACTATAATTTAATACTGACCACTTTTTAAAGATGTGTAACTCTGTCTTATTAAATAAACATGCTTATTAGTCCTAGAATTACTGGTGGTTATAATTGACCCCAATGGCTTTTCAAACATTTATTATTTTACTTTATGTGCCAAATTGCTTATGGGCCAGTAACTTTATCGGCTACAGGGTACCTAATACTATAGGAAGGAATCACACACAACATAAAAGAAATGCAAACAAAAACACCACGTATATTGTAGTTAGTACTATTCATTAATGCTATATTCCATAAGAACTCCAAAGTTGGTAACTGAGGGTTAGGCTTAAGAACTCCAAAGTTAGTAACTGAGGGTTAGGCTTATTTTGTTTACATAACAACCACAAATATAGAAAAAAAACAAAAAGAGTGGCAAAACAAATTTTACCTCAAAATCACCTTTGATATTTAAATATCCAAATCATTTCGGCAAATACAAGCCACTTTAGTTTATAAAAAAACAACTACTAATTATTTGAGTAGAGTTCAGTAGGGTTATCCAATTTTTGCTGACTTTTACTGGGTTAACTATGTGAGTTATCAGTTAGGTGGATGCGAATGGCTTATTTTATCTTATTTTTTCTCATGTGTGGTTCATATCCTGTATGTGTATTTTTATAATGAATTTATTAATAAATCTGAATTTGAAAATATATCGGTTAACATACTGAAAATAAATTGATTGGCCTCTGGATGGGCACTGGTGAGAACCTTCCAATCTTGAACATCACTCAGTTGTTTGTGACACACGATCAGCAGTATAGCTCAGACAGGCCTCTTTGATTATTTTCGGTTTTTATGATCCAAAAAATGTAAAGAACCTAATTATTATAAATATTTGCTCTTTATTTTTAATGAATGCTTTTGTTTTTATGATGCAATTATTTAAGGCTATCTCAAAATTGTGAAGATCATTTAGTTATGTTTTTGATTCAAGTCCTAATGGGGTAAACCCTGGATGAGTGTATATCTCTTCAGTTTTTATACCAAGAAGACCCAAGGTTGAATTCTGATCACTACCACCACAAACACAGTCCTCAGGATTACTTTCAAGATGGAAGCAGATGAGCAGACACATATTAGTTAGAGTTAAATAACCAGTAATATAAAAGTAACTAAATAATAATTATACATAGGTGATAATACACTGGATATAGCAGATACAGTGTGGTTGACATATTATCATACACTCTTCTTTACTATCACTTAGAAGTTCTTATTAATCACATAGGTGATGACAACAACAAAAAGCTTGTCTATTTCTACACATTCCATATTATCAAAGTTTCGTACCTTCTGTTAGATCAATATCACTGTCTTCCCCACTGTAATCACTCATACCAGAACTTGAGCCTTCACTAGAGTCTGGTTCCTTAAAATCTGTCACAAGAAAAATAAACATTTATTTACAAAGACTTATGCCTAATTCTAATGACTTCATGCATAAATCTTATATAACAAAGTAACCCTTTTTATATTTTTCAGGTTTACTCACAGTAATTTAAGTATTTTATTCTATGTTACACATTTTTCAACTCGGTTTAAACACAATCACGTTTGAAAACAGACTTGCTGGTTTGTTATCAGTGCTTATGCTTATCATCATTTATATTTACAGTACAACTAGCTGTTTAATAATTTGTTGTGGTAAAAACACTATAAAGCAAAATCTACACAAAACCATCTGACTTTATATAAATTTTCTCTCAAAAAGGTACTTATAAAAATTTTAACCGCTACGTTACGAGTTCAAATTAAGGATCATTAAAAATTTCATTACTAAAATAGAGAGTTACACTTTATTATACAGATACCAAGGAACTGGGAATTGCTCTTATACAGTCTTCATAAATGTAAACTATCATACTTTATTTTAAAGAAACTGATTGAGATGGGAGTAAGTATATGACTAAAAATAAACAGTGTCACATTTTATTTACTCTAAAGATACTTAAGGACTGAGAGTGAGATATTATATGGTCTCCAGAACTGTACTGTATCACACTTTAAATAAACTCAAGCAGATTGGAATAAGTTAGTATATTGTCATCACAACTGTACGGCACCACACTTTCTATATTTTAAAGATATCCAAAGATTGGATTACTGTGTCTTCAAATATACAATTTCACATTTATGTGTAAGGCATTTATTCACAAGTGTTAAGAGAATACAGACTTATATCTCATATGTTTTATTTTCCATATAAAAATTGATAGCTCTCTATTAGTACCATGGATTGAATACACATCCCACAAGAAAACACCTCTAACATTATCCTCGTGTGTTGCATATCACAAGTAATTTGATTGTTCAGAAATTGTGTTGAATTTATATATACCAATAATTAGAAAAAGATACTTTTACACACTCACTGAAAACAAAAAAATTTTTTTCACTTTAAAGATACAACAATGCATAAATCTAAGGACTTGGTAACTGAGAAGCTTGGCATGATAACAAAAATGATAAAATTTAATTTCTCTTCAAGATAAGAAAGAGTAAAATAATGGCATAACATCACCATAGCTCTATATAAAGGATAAAACCTTTAATCTAACCTGGGGTATTGCCACAGCTGTTCCAACCTTTGGAAGTTAGCATTTATTTACTCTGAAAATGTATTCCAATAGGTACTTACCTCCTCTCACCCAAAGTTATCTTGATCCTGGTCTACCCTCTAAGCATTGCTAAAGAAAATTTCATTACAGCATACCAGCCTTTATACCCCATCAGTTTTGCACCATTTAAGAACATGTGCTATATCATGTGACTACTCTCCAGCAATTCTTTTGCACCATCTATACTGGTGCAGCTAGCTCCCTCTACAGTTCTAGAACAATCCTCTCTTTCGGGAATTCGCAGGCACAAACCATAAACACTGACATCTCAGTGGGGAGACAGGGTGGGAAGTAGGTGACAAGAGGCAAGTACCTATTAGAAATACATTTTCAGAGTAAAAAAATGTTAACTTCCGAAACAGTACTACCTCTACTCACCCAAAGCTAGAATCCCACATTGTCCAGGTGGAGGGGCCAGTGAAGGTGCATCAATCACAAATCAAGTGGAAACCGACCTTACTGAAAGAACGGATGTGCTAGAATATGAAAAGAAGGCACACCAGTGGGATAAAGCACTACTTCTGGAACAAGTATGCTCTTCCCCAGTAACACCACAATTGAAGTCAATAAAGAAATGTACAGCACTGAATCAGTGTAGGAAGTGCTGGATAACTATGACATGAATCAGTATGGTGTTGACAAACATGGAAAAGCTCATGAAAGAACAGATGTGCTAGAATATGAAAAGAAGGCACACCAGTGGGATAAAGCACTACTCCTGGAACAAGTATGCTCTTCCCCAGTAACACCACAATTGAAGTCAATAAAGAAATGTACAGCACTGAATCAGTGTAGGAAGTGCTGGATAACTATGACATGAATCAGAATGGTGTTGACAAACATGGAAAAGCTCATGTGTATGCAACTACTTTCCTTTATATGTATGTGCCAAGGGAAGTGCCTTGGGTTACACCAAGTGCAGTACCTCCAGGCAGAACATCTAATGGAAATGCCTTGTATAAGATATAACGATCCACAAGTGCAGTTCGCCAGGGCAAAAACATCCAGGGATACGAAAGATATAAATTACTTATAAGTGTGATCATGAGAGTCATCATAACTAGCCCTCTGTCCATGTCATAACGAGCCATTGTAAGAAATGAGACATAGTACCGAACATAGTGATAGTGAGTCATAGTATGGTGCCAGTAAATGAGCTGGAGAGAAAAATGAAATAACAATACATGGCTAGGGCTTAAAGACCATGAATGGACAGAGCATAAAGGACAAAACTGAAATCCAATATGGCAAACACAAAGGGATGTGGAGGATGGACAAGACAAAAGGAAAAGGAGTGAAATAACATGGGAGGAGAAAGCTTTCTGGAAACGGGAGAATCTGAAGGAGTTTAACAGGGCAGCCCTATAACTAGAAACAGTTGACATGGACCAACCTTGATCAAACAACTAGATGAAGAACCGGGAAAGATGAAGTCCTGAAGGATGGAAGGGGCAGAAGCCACGGAAAATGGACCAAGGTCTCGAGGTAGACCACCGCTTCTGGTAAAACACAAGGAAGAAGGTCAAACGGAATGGGAAAGACGTTAATGAGGGATGAATCCCTGAGCTGAAGCAAGAGACCAGACAGAAGCCATGCATGAAGATGTAGTTTAGTGATTTCGGTATGAACTATGTCCGATCATGGTTGTCGGAGGAGAGAATGAGACAGAGGATGTTGCTCCTATAAGGGCGAGAGCAGAGAGAACCACGACTGAGCGAGCCAATATAGAGCAACGAGCAGGACATGACAAGGACTAGTCTGGATAAGGGAAAGGACTCTGGAGAAGAGTATGATCGGAGGGTAGGTACATAGCTGAAGACACCTTCAATCCTGACTGTATGCATCTGCTATAGGAGCTGAAGGGTGTCGAACCAGAGACTAAAAGGAAGGAATTTTATTATTCCAGTGAATGACAAACACATCTATATGTGGTGTTCCCATTGGAGAACACACCCACTGATATATCCGTGGAAGAAGGGAACACTCCATGACAAGAACCTGGTTGAGTCGATATAAGTGATCAGCCACCAGATTCATAACACCAATATCACCATGTAGTGCCCAGTAAAGGAGATCTAGTGTCTGAAACACAGGGATCTAGATTTGGTTTCCCCTTGCTTGGTGATATAACCGATGACAGTGGAATAGTCGGAATGAACCACAACCATCGCCCCCTCAGGAGTGGGAGGAAATGATACAGAGTCTGACAAACTGCCAAAAGTTCAAGGATGTTGAAAACAGAGAGCAGCCTTCTCAATGGACCACTGACTGGAAATTTCTTGGGAATCAAGGAAAGCCCCCCAACCCACCAAAGAAGCACCAGTAAACAGATGAGACTCTACACAAGGTGGAGGAATGAGAACCATCACCGTGGTCAGTTTCCTGTTGAGCAACCAAGCAAGGTCAGCCCTGATTCCAGGGGAAGAAGGGTAACGAGATGGTCCAAGGAAGCCCACATCCCGAAAAGAGAGAGAACCCCTTGAGCAGTGAGAAAAGCAGAAGGTAAGCCTGCTCCATATCCCTGATCCAAAGTGGAGAAGGCTGGGCCCAACAAAGATGAGAACTGAAGAAAAAAACCCACTGGAATAAGATATTGAGTGGGGTTAAGAATGGACTTCTTCAACTGGAAAAGAAAACCCCACCCGATTAGCTTCCTGAAAAAGTAAGCAGGCGTGATTGACTGACTGGGAACGGGAAGAGGCTAGCAAGATCCAGTCATCCATGAAAAGGAGAGTTCAAAGACCCAATGAGTGAAAATGACAAGCAAAAGAGTGTACCGCTCGACAAAATGCACAGAGCTGAAGAAAGACCAAACTTAAACGCCCGGAACTGGAAAACACAATTTTTGCAGAAGAACCAAAGAAAAACGACATGACACTGGAGCAGTTGGAATATGAAGATAGGCAACTGTCATAACAATTTGGTCATCCAGAGTCCCAGAGAAAAATCCCCTGAAGTGAGAGGTAGGACCCCACGATAAATCGAGGTTGCTCTAAATAAGAGTACAACCGGGACAGGTCTATGGCGGGTCTCCAATCGTTTAAGGGACAAGAATTAGACAGAAGTAAAACCTTGGTGGCTGGTCATCACTCGTTGTGTAGTAGGTCTTGAATAGACTAGGCAAGACGACTAGAAGAAATATTATCCTGAGAAGGTGAGAAGAAGATCTGTGAAGTGGATAGGGAGGATGGAGAGCAGAACTGAAGACAGAGCCCATTAAACCCACAGAAATGTCATGAAGTGTAGCTAAAAAGACAAAAACTCTCCATAAACTAAAGCCTGTACTTCCCCAACAGATATCATTGACCCTGAGAAACAGTAAGTGATATCTGATCAAAATATTTTACAGGTACAAGTACTGCCACATAAGAATAAAGATATCAGCCATATAAAGATATGATACAAAAAAAAGAAAAAAGAGCAAAGTTATATAAAAGGACAAATCTTGTAAAGATGTAAGGTAAAAGTGAAAATATAAAACTAAAAAAATTTTGAACTATATAGCTTCCTTTTCCATTGCAACTGGAACATGCAGCAACATGAATATTAAAAGGAGGTCGGTCAAGCTTTCCCCAATATTTTCTTGTTTAACTTACCCATTTTTACATCTTTACAAGGCTTGTATCCCCTTTTTTTTCATATACAACTTGGCTATTTGTTTGATAACACATCATTATATGGCTGATCTATTCATTCTAGCTTGGTTGCTTTTGAACATGTAAAATGTTTTGACCAGATTACTATTTATTGCAGAATTTTGCACTTTAAGAAAACAATAAATCTGAAAGTGTGACAGTAAGTTTGTTATAGAAATACCTAAAATAGAATGGATTGTATCTGAAAAATGCGAGGCATCAAAATCCACCTTATTGTTGCTAGTTTTCTTTTTTCTTCTCGGAGGTGGTTTAGGAGCTTCTACACCCTCCAATCCAGAAGTGTGCTGGAGAAACTCTTTCAAGCTCTCTGTTATAGCCTTGCCTATCTTCTCCTCCTGTCTTTATGAAATAGACAAGAAAATATACAGTACTATAGTTCTACATCTATATAGCTGTACACGAAAATCTGTAACTCTGTTACAATATTGGTAATAACAATCTGACTTATAGTTCTTCAGTTATTTATAATGTTTATAGCAGTATCACTATCATTCAATTATAAGAATGATGTCTATTTAGTTCTAAAACAAATCCTATTTCTCTTTAGAAAGTAGTCAATGAACATAATTGAAGATTTATTTTGTAAACTTATGATCCTCTAGAGAAATTTAAGTCTTTTATACAACAAAAACAAAATAAATATCTCACCCCTGTTGGTCAGAATCATCTTCCTTGCCAGCTAAACCTCCTCTTTTTTCAGTAAGGAGTGCCTCCAGCTGTTCAGGTGAGATGTTTATCCAAGAGTCATCTGAATATATTAAAGTTAGACACTTGAGACTATCAGATCAAAAATGTTAGTTCCAAGTCTGCTATAAATTCTTGCACCAATAATCTTTATGTTTTGTAGTCTTTCAACCTTTTCCCATGGTAATATATTCCTTACACACTGCACTTAAAAGTATAAAATAACAGAGGGTTAACCCTTATCGTGATTTGCCTGAGATAACTCGGGTGATCTCCATGCTTCAAAAAACATTTGATAGAGTTAATTCGGGCACATCATTTATCACTGCATTTTTAATTATTTGCCTGAATCTATTCACATGTTATCATGTATTATAATCAGTGCTTCCTAGATGGCACTGGAAATGCTGTTTGTGTTTGTCTCTATTGGACTTATTCTGAATTATATAACATAAATACTAGAAAAAAAGCATACCTATTCTTTAACTGTAATTTCACCGAAATAATATATATATATATATATATATATCAAGTATATATCCAGGTATGTAACATTTATTTATCAAGTTTATTTTATTTGCAAAAATATAACAGATCATAAAAGAACTTTTGTTTCATTAATATATAAGAGTAGGCTGTCAAAAATGAAATAAAACTGACTTTTTTTTAGCTCATTTCCAAAAAGACAAACATTGATGGGATTAATAGCAGAAAGTCTAAAATGCCTGAATAACTATACTATCAAGTACTTCTAGGTAACAGAAAAGTATAATAAATAGTCCTCAAAAGCTAAAAGTTAGTTAGATGGATCAGAAGACAGTATCTAATTTCGAGATTTAATTTTGTGCAAGACAAGTTTCTCTGGTAAATTACAATATGCATAGAGTTTACATGTAAAAATGAAAGATAAGAATGTTAAATTACTGAAAAAAACAGCATTTAGTCTACTCTTGAAATATTTTATGGACAGTTCAAGTTTTGTTCCCTAATTACAATGTAGATACCAAGTTTAAACACAAAAACAAGTGGCATTCTTAATATCAGTATTATCAGGATCCTATGAAGACAACATCAAATGTCATCATTAAAATGTGAAATACTACTATAAATACATCATGAAATATATTACAGTATCACTATCAAAATGTTAGATAATGACACCAAGTTACATGAACATACACACCTGCAACCTAGCAAATATTTTTTTGTGCTTCATAAAACCTCACTTAAGATCACTGATTACACAGAGGTAGAAATATAGCAGATTAATGAGTCAATGTTAAAAAGGCAAAGCAAAGCTTCCATGCTTAAGATAGCATACAAAAAATAATTCAAAGCTAGTTATTAACCACATATTAACTTTTTTAACTAATAGCTAAACCTGATAAGCCTGAGATTCATATTTTAATACCTTACTGATATGAAATAAACATTCTGTATTTTCTTTACACTTGTAGTATATCAAGAAAACAATTTTTGCAGAAAAAATATATCAAGTTTCGACACATCCTTAAAACAAAACCAAAATATCTTTAAGTACTTCTGAGTGTCCACACCAAAAACAGAACCAAAAAGTTTTTAGTGCATGTAACTTCTGAGCATCCAACCTGAAAATGGAACTAAAACATCTTTAGTAATGTTGTAGCTCCCAAACTGAGAATGGAACCAAAGCGTGTTTATCTATTTCTAAACACCCATACTGCAAACAAATCCAAAACATCTTTATCTATTTCTAAACACCCATACTGAAAACCAAACCAAAACATCTTTATCTATTTCTAAACACCCATACTAAAAACCAAACCAAAACATCTTTATCCATTTTTAAATATCCATACTGAAAACAAATCCAAAACATCTTTATCTATTTCTAAACACCCATACTGAAAAACAAACCAAAACATCTTTATCTATTTCTAAACACCCATACTGAAAAACAAACCAAAACATCTTTATCTATTTCTAAACACCCATACTGAAAACCAAACCAAAACATCTTTATCTATTTCTAAACACCCATACTGAAAACAAAATCAAAACATCATTAGCAACTTCTGAGAACAAATTCTTATAAACAAACTACAAAAAATTCTCAGAACTAGAAATAGCTTGATCATTTCTTATATATAATTAAAAAAATCCTAGAAACCCACATTAACTTGCAAATATTCTTATATTTTTTAAAATACAAAAGAATATATCATTTAGGTACACACCTAATAATTAAATTAATACACTGTTTCCAAATATTCAGCTGAAAAGAATTAATAATTCTAAAGAGCTACACTGACACTAAAAGATGTCCAATTTTTAAAGGCTTTTTAAAGTCAAGATTGCACAGATGTAAGAGAATCTATAAGTATATTCTTTGATAATCAACTGAGTAAATGGCAATACTAAATCATTAAATGACTGCCTTTCAGTAACACCACAAGTTAATAGTAATGTAGGCTTGAACAAAACAAATGAGAAAATCAAACAAATTTTCACATCTTGTTGGAAGAAAACACCAAGAAAGGTGTGAGGCTTTTAGTTCTGAGCTTTGATAGTTATTTTCATGGTAAACTATGAAGTAATTACAGCTAAAGACAAAAAATCAGTACTAGTGCACAAAGATGAATTGTACCTTTAAAAATTGTTTTTTTTTAATCATCATAATGCTATACTTTAGTAGGTACTTACAAAGTCAGGCTGAGTTGAATTACACACACATCACTTTAGATAGGATAATGAAAGTCATCTGTATAAACTCGGTAACTTACTCTTTCTATAATATGCATGGTTATTTAAGTAGATTTTAATACTCTTGATTGTATATATAGGAGTAAGTTTAGTGTAAATGGTAATTAACATAGCACTAAAGTATGAACCATTAGTAGATACACAATTTACAAAACACACGAAATTGTAAAGTTAGTCAAACTGCACATTAAATGTACAAATTAATTTTACTCTACTATTGAAAACCAATTTACATATAATTTTTTTATTATCTAAATCATGATAAATGGGAAATGCAACAGTCACTAAGATGTTTGCACTTTTCCCAAATACATGCACAGTAACTAAGTGTTTAAAATAGATAATTAGTAGACATTCACAAGTATAACAAAACCAGCTATATATCAGTTGGCATGAAATAAAAAATTCTCAGATAATTAACAAGTATTCATGATGTATTATCAAGGAATCTTCCCAAAATTTTAAAGCTATAAAAATTTCATAAAAACAGTTCTTATTACCATGGAAGCTGTCATATAAAAATTGTGTGAAAACTGTTTAAGTGAATGTATACCAAGTTTAAAATATTTTTCAGTAGACAATAAAGAAATTACAAACAATACAAAACAGATTGTTTGCTCAATTTCTTTTTTTCTCTCTTTCCGAAGCACAATCTTTTAAAGGATTACACTACCCTTAGTAATCATGCCAATATTTCTACTAAATCTTTATCAAGAACCAATTTTTCTCAGTTAAACAAGGTACTTCATTTATACTATTATGATTTTATTGAAGGCTAATTCTAAAACATGATTCAATGGAAAATGAGATTCAATAAACAAATTTTAAAGTCAAAATGCTATGATAAAGAAAATTCTCACTTTAATCTCTAAAAAAATTCAAACTGCTCTTGAGGCATCCCAAGAAGTAATATAGGGGTTTGCATTTGGATCTGAGCTCCCCCTTCTATCAGCATTCAGATCTGACCAATAGCATGTCCCCATGCTATTCTATTCATGTTTAGAAAACGTCAGTGGCATCCTGAGAGGTAACAATGGGGGAGTTGGCATTTAGTCTTCCCTTTGCATTAAACAAGTACATCAAATAATTCTAAATATAAGGTAAGACCACAAAATGATGGTTGGTCATTTTTCAAAATATGGAACTTTTTTTTTCCTGTGATAAACACTTTAACAAATGCTCATTCATGTTGACCTGTCAAATAATTATTTGGCTAAATGAAGAACATTAATTTTTCTTTAATAACTTACTCTCTATACTTGCATTATTTAAACTGTGAGCTCAGATCATTAACATAACTAAGCTTCCAGGATGAAGGAATTAAGACATTTTTCACAAAACTATGAGCACACTAAACAAAGTTCTGTTATCAAAGATTGACTGTATATGTAAAAAATGTAGCTTGTACATAACTATGACCTAGAAAAGAGCAACTCCACAACTCAAAACCAAGTATATAAACTTTATTGCTCCTAAAATACAAACTTTACTTGTCAAATTACATGCACATGAAAATTTAACTATAAATTGATTTTCTCTGAAATAGAAAACATTTTTCTCAACATGATATTTTATGCAGAGATTCCACTGTGAGGTAAAGTGGTGTAAAATATGTATGCATAATTTCATTTCTGTGCGTATTCATTCTTTTGTAATCATCCAAAATAAGCTTCCAGTGTTCTTATACATTTACAAGCTTAACATTAGTCATTACCACTGTTTGCTTTCTACTGACCACAAACATAAACTAAACTTATTTTCTGGTCAGAATATTACACTTATCATGCTGAAAAATTAAAATATTTGGTGGTTTTAATCATAATATATTGAATCATAAAGGAAAATTATGTAAAGAAACCTCATACATAGGCAACAGCTGTTACATACATAGACACATGCCTATACCTGTTTGACAACGTGCAGCAACTCAATTGCTGGCAACAAAAATTACATACTGAAATAGTGGACAAAGCAACTTTATTTTCATCTTTTTTGTTCTGCAGGTTCCTGCTCTAAAGATTCTTCATACTTGTCTCACTTGTTGAAAGGACGCAGCTTTGCAATTTTTGAAAATGTAGTGCATCGAAGGATCATATATCTAATTTATTTAATATCGTAATGTGACTGAGTTACATTATTAAAATATAGTTCCTTTTAAAATAGCATTTTGCATTTTATTTTTTTCTGATGACTTGGCTTAAGTACAGTATATATCAGTGAAGGATGTTCAAATTGCCACTAGCAACAAACAAAAAGTATGATATACAAAGTTTTTGTATCAAGATTTGTTTGCTTAGTTGAATTTTGTGCAAAGCTACTCAAGGGATATTTATACCAGCTATCCCTAATTTTAAAGCAATAGACTAGAAGGAAAGCATCTAGTCAACATCACCCACCATCTACTCTTCAGTTACTCTTTAACAATGGATAATGGGACTGACCATAACATTATAACTTCCCCACAGTTGAAAGAGCAAGCATGATCTGTGTAACAAATTAGTTATTATATATTTATTTGAATATCAACATTTGTTTACATTAAATTTATATATGTTTGTTATATTTATATGATATACATAGCTTATATTGTTAAATATGTATTGCGAAACTCCTGCCTATTCTCCAAAGTTATAGAAGATTCTTGAGAGTAAGAATCAACAATATGTATGTACGTAAATGCTTAAATGTAGCTTTGTATTGTTACATATCCTGAATTTTCTAGAAACTCTCCACACGCCTATAAATATAACCAACATGACACGCCAAAAAAGAATATCTATTATTAGTTTGCTGTAGTCAGTGTGCTATAAACTTCGGAAGCTATAACTGTACTTGTTATAACACTTATCAATTGCAAAACTTAAGATATTTGACCAGGAGCACTTACAAAGTTCGAACATTACAACTCATTTAACTTCAGAGGATTCTCATCGGACATTAATATTTCTATGAAAACATTACATAACATCATGATGGAAAACTCCACGTGTGTGGCTGGTGAATAATGAATGACAAAGTTAGCTAGCTCCCTGTTAAGTGAATTATATCTACGTCAACTCGTAATTAATTCGCTCATAGTGAACCCTCGAAAAGATATCAAAAAAGTTCCAGACTAGAAAGAAGACTTTATATTACTTGTAAGTTTGTGAAACTTTTGTTTATAAATCATTGTTTGTAATAACTATTTTTAATAACTGTTATTGTAAATTGTATTGTTGTGTGTATATTAAACATATTTGTGTTACAAAAAAAAAAAGAAAAAGAAAACTGTATGTATCAATCTTGTGGGCAAATATCATAAACTGACTATATATCGGCTCTTACTCAACTACTAATTCCAAAGTACAATTTAACTACTAAATTTAAATTATCATTTAACTAAATTTCAAACCATTCAAAATTGTAATAAGTTGCATCTGCGACAGGTTTTGATACAAAAATTCACAGTTTGCACGTCGAGCAACCAAACTACCAAATCATGCCAGGCTCTTTTGTATCATGGCACATGATTATAGCTGTTTCCTAGTAGAACTGCGAGATAAGTGCAATTTTTAATCAAATAATCATTGTGCTCATTAATCCCATGAGACTAATCTTTCTATTTTCAGCTTGTTTTGTTTTTTAAAGACATTTTCAAACAACCCTTTGTTTAATATGATAGACATCTTCAGGTACAACAAATTATATTACATTACTTTTCTAATCCTAAAGTGTCACCCATGAAAATGTATCATACATGGAACAGATAATTAATATCATTCCATGGGTTTCTCCCTAAAAACCTTTACAAGCTAAATCTACTAAAACTAAATACACTAATTACTCATTAAAAATGTTTGTTCATAGATGCCATATAATAAAACTAGTAAAGATTTTTGTCACATTATGTGGTAGATAATATATACTTCAGTGAAAACAAATTCACTCAATACTAGAAAAACAAAAACAGTAAAATGTTTACTATTTGGTAAGAAAACTTGTGATAATACTAGATAACCTCTTTCAAAATATTAAAATAATTCATAAAATGAAAATTAAAGTTCTGTAAGAAATATCAAAAATATGATAACATAAAAAAATCTTTAATAACAGATGTTTTGGATTTTTCTAATTTGGTCATCAATATAAAAAACTTAAAAAATTAACTTTATACATGTAAAAACATCATAAGCTTTTCAGCAAGAAGTTGTTGATATGGGTGGAAGTTTACAAAGAACACATCAAAATTATTAATATGTTTATACTTTAATCTACAGGCTGGAAGAAACTTAAGAAACAAAGGAGTCTGCTGAGAAATCAATAAATCAAACAACTTAAAGCTTACTATACTAGACAATGTTTAAGTTGCATATGACAACAATCAG
The DNA here is from genome assembly GCF_000517525.1 of Limulus polyphemus. Classification (NCBI taxonomy): domain Eukaryota; kingdom Metazoa; phylum Arthropoda; class Merostomata; order Xiphosura; family Limulidae; genus Limulus; species Limulus polyphemus. The sequence continues at coordinate 27,976 of NW_013668355.1, read as the reverse complement.
ACTTTTCCTTTTTCAGTGCTTCCTGTCAAGCTATAACTAATTGTAATTAAACAGAAGTCTTGTTCATGCAAATAGGTTAAATAGCATTATTTATTGTTAGACTTTTATTAGTCCATATCAAGTAATTTCTGACAAACACAGTTAAATGAGCAAGTTGTTCAGCAATCATCATTTTTTGAGCAATTAAAGAATAATGACTAATAACTTGCAGTACTGTTTTGTATGGCAATATATGCTAAGTAACACTGGTTACGTTTGTAGCTCAGCTCTTAATAAATGATTAATATATTAAATTAAGCTATGCTACTGTTAAATCAAAACAAGGTAAACACAAATAACAGGCATTACTGTGGCTAGTTATGTAATCAAAGGCCACTAGATAACACCTTGGATAGATAAAATAATCAAAAATGGCAATAATCAGAAACCTTAATTTTAATTACTTTATTATTTTCACGAGTCAGTAACTTCCACCAATTGTTAATTTTTACATGAGACTGACATAATCGATGCCCACGTATAAATTAATTATATCAATTAACCACTAAGCTCTAATGTCCAGTACTTAATTTTTATAAACAAAAAGTATGATTGTACTGTTGTATCACAGGAAAATACCATTCATTATTTGCCCAAAAATTTTCCAGGTTTGACCTCACAGTTTTCATTAAGGCCCAACACTTTGAACTTTAATCAAATGTATTATTTTGTGCCTTGTTATCATTTACAGCAGCAAGTTCTTTTTTTCCATATTCCTTCATATTTTAATGCACTGGAAGACTTTTACATTCTGTCAATTTCACCTAGGCGATAATACATTTTGATATTCTGGAAGTTTATAAACTTTCACAACAATTTGTTTCTACTCTTAAATGTTTTTTTTTTTTAAGTTAAATTGCAAATTAAACAGATATTACATTTGCCAAATGATAATGTTTTAAGGTTTCACCATTAAATCTGGAAATATACATTAAAATGGACTTTTTTCAAACAAGAATAAGCAAATGTCCAAGAAAGCCATACATATTAAACATCAAAAACATTATTTTACAGAGAAAATACAATGTTAGTATACATGACAGGGAAGTCAAATCCTCAATTTAAAAGAACTCTTCACTAATTTCTACAAAATGTTTGTAGAATTATAATTCACAACAATTTTTAGAATTCGGTTACAAATGCTGAAGCTCAGTTTGTGCCTTGAAGAATAACTTGAGTAGGCAATGGAAGTACAAACTCTTCCCTATAATAAACAGTTGTATTCATCAAAAATTATAACAAAGGGATGAAATTATGATTGATTTTATTTTGGTAATGGAATTACATAAAATTTCAAAATTAGTTTCTAATAAATGTTATGACATTCCATCTGAATCTTGTAGCCAACTGAAGCTGATGGCTGGCATTACAAGGTAGACATGGATAGTGGCTAATCCATGGAAGGAGGTTTGGTCCTGATATATATACACTGTTTGTTTAAACTTAGCAAGTATGGCATGGTAATGGAATTACCTGTCTGAATATATGTATGTGAATAATACATTAAATACCACCTCAGAATACTTGTTCTTACACCTATGCACTCAGAAAACTGTATTTTTCTATTGTGATGGTACTTCAAGCCTAGTGCTTGTGTTTGGCATAGAAAAGACAACAGATTTATGTATATGTATTTAGGCCAAATCAACTCCATCTGAAAAGCCAATTCTTGAACGTCTATCCATCTGTGGTTCAGTGAATACCTTGATTACACAGGACCTGTCAAAAGAATCTACATCATAAACTTGCTAAATTCCACCTTTTTTCAAAAAGTTGATGGTGACTTCATTGTCCTCAGTTTTAAGAACCAGGCCAACAAATTTCTTGGCATTCCTCTGGATAGAGTATCTAACAACCACCCACTTCAAGTTAAGATCTTTAGGCAAGGCTTCTGGTTTGTTGTCAAGGTTGGCTGTAACATCCCTTTTCACTGTGTGGTCTTCTTCACCATCAGCATATGCACCTTTGAAGTGGTGCCTGGTGGGAGGAGAATTTGCATGGTACTGTACACTGATGACAAATGGTGCAACCACAGTTACTGTACCCATTTTGTGTTGAGGATGGGAGTTATCTCATTCCAATCATCATCCAAGTTTTTGATTTCTGACTCAACCTCAACTTTGCTTATGTGTTACATCTGAGAAGACTAGTCTTTTTGTGGTTCTTTCAATGCCATCTACTGGACCTTTGCCAGGAAAAGTGGCAAAGAAATTCTACCCAGGCACATACAGGAAGAGGTGTTTGAATTGATTAGATGGATATAGATAAAACAACTACTTTCTGAAACTGACAGACAATTGAATCTAAATTTTGTAGGATTGCCTGGAATATTTGTCATGTTGCAGGTAATCAGAAACTATCACCATTGAATACGTTCTCCCCTGCTCCCAGGCACATACAGTGAACAGAGTGACCTGACTGTAAGCCCAATAGGCAGACTGAATTTCATTCTGAGTTTTTGCAGTGAAATTTTCAACAAAGTCAACCTGTACAACAACTTAGCAGTAAAACACTTCTATATAGTTATACTGAATATTTACTTGATGTGTTGGTGTGTTTACTCACCTTATGACTGGATGTTGTGCAATTTAAGGAGCATAGCATGGAACTTCTGGAAGTGGAAAACTGTTGCTGCCCTCTATTACGTACACTGAAGTTAAACTAAAACAATGCCTAAATTATCAGCCATCATCTGGAGCCAAAACCGTGAATTAGGTCCTATTACAGTAAGCTTACACAGCAAGAGAAAACCCCATGTAATTCTGTTACAAATAATATGCTGGTTTTCATACTAAACACAATGCACTATACTATACATGTAGTTTAAAACTAATGAAATGGAAAGAAAATTACTTCCTCCTTCAAACTTGGTTTACGTCTAAATGTTTTTCAGAGAGAAAGATATGCATACACAACAGAGTGGTCTGGTTTTAATTGGATGAAAATGATGCACACACACACACCTCTTAATTACAAAATCTGTATAAAATGCTAATAACCATGCAAAGTAATGCTCTCACATGAAGGTCACTACACTTAAGAATGTTTTGGTGATTCCATACACTCATAAGACATAATGAAGAGAGAATGATATACGAGTTTTTTTCTTGAGTCCTTCAACTGAGTATAAATGTCCAACTAGTAAACATTTTTTACAAAATTTCCTGGGTGACAATGAAGAAAAACCCCATATTTAAAATTATTATATTTTGAAAAGAAGTTACACTAGAGAATCAAAATTTTAATATAGGCATATTGAGAATCAAATTTTAATCACGAAAGTTTGAACATGGTATGACCAGTTTATCCACAGAAAACTTCTCTGATCAAACCCTACAGATCCATATATTTTATTTCAACTTTTCCAGCTTTCTTGTGGACCCTACTTTATTGACAAAAGTTATGTAATTGATCCAGTTGACTCAGAGATTTGTTAAGTACAACAAATGAGAAGATAATTTCTCTGTTCAGTGTTATCTCACATTTCATTAATTTATATAAAGTCAAGCAGTTAATGTGATATTTCAACTAATCAACAATTCTGGAAATCACAAAAAACATAAGAATGTGCTCTTTTAAAAAAAAAGGCCTGAGTGGCAACCAAATCTGTCCTAGTTCGACCATACCATTGTATGTCCTTTTACAATACTGTATTAACATATAGCAAAAGTTTGCTTATTCTGTACTGCCATTTTGTATTAGCTAAACCAAGAAAAAAAATACAGCAATATGCAATCAATTCAATGCAGCTTAAATTTTAAATGACTTCAGTATACAGACAGATATTACCTGTTAAAACTGGCTCAGCCTCAAGGCAGAAGCAGCACAAAAGCAGAAAAAAAATACAGTACATGTAACCTGCCAGTCATGATTATTGAGCCTTTATTTCTAGTAACATAATACCTTCAAACCTGCTTTTATGCTTGGCTTAACTACTAATTAAAAGAAAATGTTATTTGTTGTTAGCAATCTAAAGTACATGGTTACACATCAAAATTACCATTAGCATTTCATTACAACCAAATCAAATAAATTAAAGCTTTACTAATTATCAATCACTTACAATAAAAAAAACTTTTTAGTATACATATGCACTACAGCTTTTTCTTAAAGTACCTCCAAACAAGGAATGCACAGACTTCCACATATTTGAGCTCACATGTATATGCATTACCCAAATATTGAATATATATATACCAACAGATGCCCCAAAAATTTGGGATTTTCAAAAAATGATTGAATAAATAACTTTTTTTCTTTTACCAAAAACAAACACTGAAATTAAAATTCAAAAATTGTACTTAGACAAGTATCAACCAATGCATCAAACCTTTTGATGTTTTAGTTACCATTATCAACTGGTCCACACAAGTAAATAAGTACATATTTAAAAATACAAATTATCTAAATACTTGTGGTACTGTAAATGCAATTTCTTACTTATAAGCCTATAAACAACTTAAGATTACACATAATAAAGATAAAAAAGTTCCAAAAATCACTGAAACTGTTTACAATTATTCTCTGTTATCTAACACCTCAGGGAATAACTGAGCAGTAATGACTATGTATTGTGAACCTTGTTGTCTGTTCAAGCATTCATCTGTCTCCCATTTGAAAAGCTGCACAAGCAGGCAAAGCTCAACACTCACTATTGAAATGATGGAAGAACAAGCATGAATGACGTTGATGCCAAATTTTATCTTGCAAGCAGGATATTCTACACTAAAATGCTCAGCAATTACTTTTTGTGCTTAGCGATATAAGTAGCTCAGATCTTCAGCTTCAGATCTTCTGAGTGAAACAAACAATTAACCTTTTTAAATTCCATGAAATAATTTAAATTGATAGATTAACTTAAACTTTTCCTGTCAATGGGGGCAGGTACTTTTGCTTGTGATGCATATTTTCATGCTAAAGTTGATATTACTAAACTACATACTAGATGTTCCAGCACTCCTGTTTACATGCAATTCTGGAATCACCTACAGCATAATGATAAAAAATCTGAGTCACGAGGTTTTTAGTTATGCCTATACAGTTATGTATATGTAAGTGTATGAAAAACATGTATGTATGAGTAATAATATTTTGTTTATTGAACACTGAGAAATTCAAAACAAAGACCACATACACACACTTCTCTTACACTTTCCCCCCAAAAATCTAAAATACTTACAGAAGATTCCAGTAAATTGTTGACAAATTACAAATTAAGATTGATACTAGTTATTCTTAAGGTTATTCTTAAAACACTGTTGTGCAATTACATAAATTTGTAAATTTAACTGAGTAGGTCAGCTATAGTGTCATAATTTAGCATTTTTTTAATATCTTCAAGTACATTTCCTCATCTGACAATAAATGAACAACTGTCTTCAAGTTAAATTGTGGTTAAAAGGAACAAAAAATTTTATGATATCTTTCTAATAATTCAACATTGAAGTGTATTTAGATAAAGCTAACAAACTGAGTTTTTATCAAAGCCCATTCCTACATGGATTAATACAAGAATTATTAATAAAAAATTTCCAAAGTTAGAAGCATAATAAATTTACTAGTAGAATGTTAAGGCTTATTAAAATAAAAATAAATCAAGCTTATTATTTTAAGGCAATGAGGGATTATGAGATTCTCTTAGCAAAAAAAAAGAA
>NW_013668355.1:0-22111 GCF_000517525.1 Limulus polyphemus | reverse complement strand
CTTTTAAAAAAAAAAAAAAAAAAAGCTTTTTTTTTTAAGGGAATGAGGGATTTTGAAATTTTTTTAACAAAAAAAAAAAAAAAAAAGAACTTTGTCTTGAAGGATTTTTTTATCTGTAGGTTGACTTCAAATAAAATAACATTATTATATCATAATAATTAATATTAGATATTTTGTGTAAATTGTATTAGATATATTGTATAAAACCAATAAGTGAAGTGATTCCTGGATTTAGGATTGAACCTGGGACACCTGGCTAACACCAACAAGAATCACTTTTACACATAAAATATTTAATATTAATTCATAAAAATAGAGTAATTGATAATAATGGTCCTTTGAGATATTTTACAGGGAACTTCATTATAACATAAAGAAATGTGAGTAAAATGCTATGAGGAAATTCTACATGCATTTTTAGTAATGAAGGAGATTAAAAGATATGTAAATTGGGTAGTTTCTTTAAAGGTAAGTAGGCTTTTTTTTTCCACTTCTACATAGATTTCTGTTGAAGCAGCTATGGTAGAAAAAGTAATAAACATAAGGAAGTTCCTGGACCTAATAAAATTTATTCTAAAACCATAAAAAAACCTTAACAAAGTGTCAGTGGGGCTTTATCTCTTCCCCCCAAGATAGCAGGAAACCCCCTTGTAATTAAAAAACTGACAATGTGATCCCCAATTTAAAAAAAAATGGTAATCTAAAAAATTATATGCATATTCTTGTAATTTGACTTTATCGTTAGTAAGGTGAATGTTACAGACTTTTGTCAGAATTCTTTTAAGAAATAATTTTTAAAGTTGACAATTCATTAATAACTCTGATTTTAGAAAAGAGTATTCTTGCATTTCTGAAAAATATTCTACTTTTTGAATATGGTACCCCAGTCAAGAATGAGCATCTTGACTTCCATAAAACCTTTGATAAGAGTTAATTAGCATAAAATTGGTACAAATGCTTAATAAATAGGCAGTTTAGGAGTTAAAAAAAAAAAGATGAAATATTGATGAATAAGCTCTTTTAGATTTGGCAAATATAACTTGTGGTGTCTCTCAGGAGTCTGTTTTGAGAATTTTGATGTTCATTAATCATATCACTTACTTTGAAAAGCTACTTGGAAAGTAATACTTCCAAATTTTATGATATTAAAATGCTAGAAAGAGCAGATTTAGCTAAAGATGTTTCTTATTCAGAAGGAAACTCGCACTCTTAATGAGGGTCCTTTCGACAAGTGTAAAGTTATGCATTTGGAGTATGATAAATATTAAAGGACTAGTATAAAAGCCAATCAGAAATGACGAGAAACGAAAGCCTACCAAATTTGAATCCTCCAATATGCAAATGCAACTTTGCTACCCATAAACAGACATAAGAAAAATAAAAGGCCTTCTAAAGGGAAACTAAACCCTATCATGAGCAATATCTCCTTTACTAAAGAGTGTCTCTTCCCAGCATCAATCCTTGTCATAGTATTGATTGATCACAGTTATTTTATAATTGCATCAATTGCATTACTGCAATAGTTCTCTTAAAACCACATTTCTTGTAAATACTAGATCATTGTTCAAAAACTTCTTTTCATAGCAAATTAACTTTACTTGGTGCTAAATAAATCCTTAGTATAAAATATGAACACAAAAGTAACTTTAAAAGCTTAACATCAAAATGTTAATGATAGTTTAAACTACCCTGCTCAATACTTCAAATAGAGGTCATGTGATTGACTAAAATGGCAGATGTAAAGTAGTGTAAACAATTATGGACAGGAGTCACAACAATGAGTTATTGCAACTAAATGGCCAATTTATCTGTACATTATTACAGATAATACAAAAGAAAGCAAATAGTTTGTACAATGTACTAGTATTTGGTTTACTTAGTGCAGTACACCTTGCTTTTATGCTACCATAAATATAAGTTAATCAATGTATGATTATGACATATTGTTACAAATGTTCTGTATTATTTCCAACAATTCAGTCAAGTTGTTTTATTTTCATTTAACATTCTGTTTCCATATGAACTGGTGCAGCCTCAATAATATCCGTATCAGGACTATATAGGTCAAGCCATGATTGTAAAAGTTTCATTGGTTTTTTAATTCATTACAAATATTTCACTACATCTGCTGAATGCTTGGGATCATTATCTTGCTAGAAAATGAATACCTGCCCAACAGGTCTTGTTCCTGAAGGTGTGACATGATGGACTTGTACCTGTCAGCAGCAAAACTGGGCAATAAAATCAATTACAATGGGTAGTGACAATGAAATAACTCATTAATCAAATGCACAATTAAATCAATTAATGTCAAGAAAATAACCAACTGATTGAGATTAGTGTTTCTGATTATTACTATTTCCAATTATTGAAGATACACAAGTAATCAAAATATTGTCATTATGGTTTCTCAATATTATTTTGAATAACTTCAAAGTTGTTTAGCTTAATTGATTACTGTAGTGGTCCTGAAAATAATCAAAAATTCAAAATGAGTTTTTCTAGTTATTACCCATTTTAATTACTCCAACTATCCAAGTCTTGTGAGAAAAATCGATTAATTAAATGTATGAGCTCAATGACCAATTATTAGCAAGTTCCACTATTCGCCCAGCTATAATCAGCAATAAGAGTGCCATCAATTTTATATAGATCTTCAATACCATTTGCTGAAATTCAGCCCACAATGTAGATGTTTTATATTGACCATGATACTATTCTCCTTTCTGTCCCAAACAAATAATATGAATTTGTATTCATTAAAAAAAAAAAGAGCATTCTCCTTCAGCTTTGCTCATTCCATTGTTTGAAGTCTGATGTCCATTTCAGCTTTTTGGTTTGACTATCTCTCCCACAGAGTGGTTTTTGAGCAGCTACACATCCATTAAAGCTATATGTACTAAAAACTAGATAATTGGCTCATTAACAAGACTTCCACTGGATTATCATGTATCATATAAAGAGCATACCCCAAGTTATTTAATATCAGATTTAAGAGTTTAGGCTTTTTACCTTAACCATTCTATTATCAACAGTATTAGCTTCATGTTGCCTCTTCAGAGTTTCCATACAGCTCCTACTGGAATATGAAGTTTAGCCTCAAGCTGACACATGGAAAAGTCTTCAAAAGCCAAAACTTTGATTTCTCGACATTTGTCATATTGTATTTCAGTCCTGCAAGTTTTGAGTACATTTACCATGTAATTCGTTGGAACTTGGAACAGTATGGTTGCCTGTACCTTTAAAGGCATTATGCTGGAGTGAAACTGTCTCACCAGTTGGATTACAGCCACTCACAGTGTTAACTATGAACACATGACTTTACATTGGTGCTGTTCATTTACATGAATAGAAGGAGAGCAATTCACAGGATTTCCATATTAATTGTATTTACATAAATATATCTAATACTGTATAAAGATTCATTTTTGACCTAACAAGAAGATACAGTTAATTTAAAAACAAGCCTTAAAATTAACATTTTCCCAACACTGAAAATGTATTTCCAATACATACTTACTTCTGCTCATATATAGCTTTTTGGATTCAGTGCTGCCTTCTATATACAAAGTTTTTTATCCTCACCAGCCTAAAGGCTCCCACCTAAACTCACATGTTTCCATGTGATATTGCAGCATTGTTGCATGCAAATGAGCATGTGACAACCCTCCACCAGTAGAAGTGTGACACACCCTCCTAGCACAGCGGACTCCCACTATACTCATTGTTCAATCATCACTTCAGAATTAGGCAAAAGATGCACCAAAAGTGGGGAAGACAGGTGGGAAGTGTGAATGGTAGTAAATATTTATTGGAAATACAATTTCAATTTTGGAAAATGTTAACTTCAAATACAATATGTAACCTCTTCTCACATATAGCTAGAATCCCACAATGAAGTGGTGGAGGGACCAGTGCTAAATATACTTACATGAGGCCTCTCATGAATCACCCAAAAGGAACTCATCGAGTGTGACATCCTATACTATGGAACCATATAAGAGCACACCTTGTCTATACCAGAATATACTTTTTATTTGTAAAGCAAAGACGTGTCACTAGGTTCAGCAGAAAACAAGCACAATCCAGAATTACAGACTTTCCAATTTATGTATTGTGGCTAGGGTGCATCAGACCATATGTGGTGGATCAACTCCAGTTCAGAACCAGGTGGCATTGGGTACTTTCATATCTGGTCTGCAGTAGAAGAAAGGTCCCTATCATCTTCATCTCAATCCCAGGGAAGTAGAACAGAAGAGTAACATCTGCCCTGTACTCTAAGTGAAGGGTTATGTTGGCTAGTCCTGTGTCAATCCAACACCAGACAATCTGGGAATCTGACATACAGGCAGCAGAAGGATGGTGAAAAGCCAGCTGGAGGGGTGAACTAGACTACATCATCAGAATACCTTTGCTCTACTCTCTACTGAGTGAAATTGGTCACACTCAGGAGGAACCCTCCATAATCCACTACCCCAGTAGCTAGGAACGGGGGAGTGGCATGGACTCTCATGCTCCACTCGAAGAAAAGGGGTGAAAGTGTGTTGGAGAGCCTGGAGGAGCACAACTCTGTAAGACAGAGTAATAGATGACCACAAAACCCCTATATTAAAAAGCAAGTCAACACCAGTTTATTGAATTAGGCTTGGAGGATGGGCAGCTATCCCTTGCCTACTTTACTTATGATAGTCAAATAGTGGGTATGGTCCAGATTGGGCTTTGTTTAGGAAATTATGTACCATGAGGATACCTCTAGCAGTTCTGTGGTACACCCCATTTCATACGTGAACAATATATCAGGCCTTGAAGGTCCTACACTGTACAGATTTAGGATAAAAGTAAATCCTGGCAGGCATCACTTGCCACTGAGCAAGATCCAGTGAGGTGTGAGAGGGCCCTGGAAAAGTAAGATAAAAGAAATTACTCAGTCAAAGTCAGTAAGACGTATGTAGAATGGCAACTGGAGGCAGCCTGTAGTCTGATGAAGAAGAAAGGCCAGAAGATGAAGATAGGGTGCAACAAAAGTGTGAGGAATCATCCACATACCAACATGAACAATCTACTCCAATGGATGAGAGAAGTGAGCAACAAGGGAGAAAATAAGGCCCTGCATTTAATGAGAGGTCACCTGAAAGTGTTGGCAAGTATCCCTATCCAATGAAGAATAGACTAAATGGATAAGTTGATGAAATCATTCAGTAAGGGGAATATGAGAAATATTGCAAGTGAAAGTAATGAATGGACGGGAACAGGAATAGAGTACATGGGCAAGATAGAGAAGGTGATCAGGATCTGAGTGGGAATACAGATGAAAAGATAGGAAAGATGTAGGAGTGAACACCCTGTCACTCTCATATGGCACAGACATCTTAGGAAGAAAGACACGATCAGGATAGAGAAGGATATAGAAGCAATGAAAAAGAAAGAGTGAAGAACTGATGGCATACACATCAGAACATCAACAACCACAGGCAAAAAAGGAGGAAGAAATAGCCATTAAGGGAGAAATGGTATAAAAAAATAGGAAGCCAAAAGTACAAATATAGGTAGGATAAGGGTGTCAAGAACAACATTGAGATCCCAGTCTGAAAAACAAGAAGAACAGAGAGGATTAAAGTGGTGAAAGGAATGGAGGAGCATAGTAAGGATTGGGAAGAAAAAACTAAACAGTAACTGGAAAACTGAGAAGTAATAGGGAGAGAGAGAGCCACCCAGTAACAAGCAAAGGTTGATACCAATAAACCCTAGGTGAAAAGTCACATGAACTCAGAAAGACGGAGGAAGAGAAGGATGAGAGGAAGTGAAAGAACAACAGTGACCAACTGCAAAAGTTATTTTTCTAATCTGAAAATGTATTTCCAAACATACTTACCTCCTCTGACACTTATAGCTATTTCTCGATCTCCATCTTTGCCATTTAACATTGTGTTCACTTGCTCCAGTCTTTATCTAATTTGCACCTAAACTTTACACCAGCCTTCACACACCCTCTATGCAGGTAGTGTATATAAGCACTGTATGCAGACAATATAATCGCTTTTTTGACAGTTACCCCATCCCAGTCACTAATACGGGCTCTTAGTGGGGAGGAGGGAAGGGAGAGTGTCAGCGGAGGTAAGTATGTTTGGAAATACATTTTCAGATTAGGAAAATTATAACTTCTAAAACATACATACCTCTGCTGACACTTATAGCTGAAATCCCACATTGAGAAGATGTAAGGGATGGTGAGGGCATAGAACATATAGCAAGCATCTGCAGAGAACAAAGGTGTACCATGAGAAGTGGATACCGAGGTGGGGAACACCTCACTAATTCCAGAACAGGTATGCTCTTCACCCAGAACTACAGAAAAGTGAAAAGGGTGGAATATGACAAGTATTATGGGCCAGCCCCAACCACACAGATGAGGTTTCACTACTCGAGACTAGATTGAAAGGGTCATGGTATCTAAATCTCATGTTCGTGGCCAGGGCAGTTGGACCACAAATATATACATATCTTTGTGATAGGATCCTCTCCAGTAGCCATGGAATGATGTGTTTTGAACAACCAGATTTAATAAAGAAAGAAAGAAAACAATACCAAAGTGAACAATCCTTCTGATCAACCTGAAGAAGTCCAAAAGCCAACATCCCAGGTCTGGATTGATGGGATCATATGCCATACTCCACCCAAGGTCCAGAACTCATCCGGTCTAGATTTACAAACAGTCATCTTCACTTCCCAACCAAGTGGGCAAGGAGAATTCCACTTGCCCATGGAATTATGGAGAGGATGTGGAACACTGTCCCACCAAGGGCCTAAAATGGGACCCCGTCGCATTCGGATTTACGAGGAGATAGTGGACCCTGTGCATGAACAACCTGACAGTTTTCATAAGAGGATCCAAGCACACCCCCACCAAATAGCTAAGCATCAAATCTGGACTGGTTTTAAGAGTAGGCTCCAGCATAAGTTGGTCCTGCTCCTATCGACATCTGGGAAAAAATTCCAGGGACACAGGTAAGAGGGTCCCCAACTTCACCCTCTTCTCCAAAAGTAGAGAAAACTCAACACTCCAAAGGAAAATCCTCTGTTCACCACCCCAGCGACTGGGAACCGGGTGTGGTGAGGACTCCCTAGCTCCACTAGTAGAAGTAGGGTGGAGGGGGGCATATGCGGTGGGGAGTCCCGAAGAACAGGTCTCTGGAAACAGTGCAACAGGTAAATCACGTTTCCTAAGTTTTAAAAAGCAAACCAATTGTGACTGATACATCTCAAAAATCAGCAGAGATTGGCAAAATCTCCTTTAGCCTTACTCATGATAGTCCATAAGTAGCAGACCATTGGATAGTATTTGGATATAATATCACCATCTAGAATTGCATCCAGATGGTCTTATGGAAAACCTCATCTCGACAGAGCCCATTCCAACTAAGATCCAATAGAAAGGTAACTAATGCAGAATTTAAAATACAAGCATACCTGACTAGGCAACACTTGCCACTGAGTGGGATCCAAAAAAATAAAGAAGGGAACCCTAAGAAGAAAAAAACAAAAAAAAATAGTAAGTCAGGTAAGAAAGTTACTCACCTCTCTGCTAAAATCTAGCAGAGGTAGTCAACACAGCCACAGGGGGAAGATAAAATCCCACCGAAGAGGAAACTGCCAGATTATGAAGGTAATGAGATATGAAAGTGTCAGGAGAAGTCAACATACCATCCTGCAAAATGTCTCCCAGAGAACAGTTCAGCCGGACAGCCAATGACATTGATAGATGACAAATCTGGTGAGAGGTGATGTGAAGCATATTGCAATTGTGAGCAGATAAGCCTGAATAGGCTATATCAATCAACTTCCTAAGCCACCTGTTAAAGTAATGGGTTATAAATCCCTGGACACTGCAGGATTCCAATGAATAAAAGGCCAGTTCCTAGGGCCCCAAAACGTTTCCATACAAGCCACATAACATCTAAGTGCCCTGATGGAACATAACAAATGATCCAGATCTGATCGACTGTAAAGATGTAAAATGCCAGGTAATTAAATAGGAGAAAAAGATTTGTTACCTTGTCTGGCAGCAAGAGTGTTTGGAGAAATGATTGGTCATGATAGAGCAAAACATAGGTGGAATGATAGAAGTCCGCTGAACATGAATGGCAAATAAATCAGAACAACAGCATCCGGAAATTAACAACAATAAAAAGTATACTTTGAGGGACAGGTGTTATAATGAACAGGAGGCCATAGGTTCGAAGGGATGACGTGATAATGCATGTAAAACAACCCTAAAGTCCCAATCAGTCAGTTGAAAAGGTTGTTTAGGTCAAAGAATATGAAAAGATCATTAGAGATGAGATAGCACAGGGGATTCAAAAACCTTCCAATACTTAGAATATCAAAAAGTAGTAGCTAAGGAAGCTTTATATAATGCAACGGTAGAAGAAGCAAGACCTCTTTCAAAAATCCATGTCAAAAAATTTGATATTATGGAGACTGTTGGATGAAGTGGGTTGAAGGCTCTCCACAGACACCATTGATGAAATGTAGTCCATTTCAGTTGATTTCCATTGCCAAAGTAGGTTGATGGAGGAATTTAGTCAAATAAACTGAAACTTTAGAAGTTAAACCCCTATGATGGGCAAAGTACTGCATAACTTCCATGGACGAAGCTCGAGTTGTCAAACATCCGGGTGTTGAATGTTGGACAGAGGTTGTCATAATAAGGATGGATGAAGAGATAGAGGTGGACATTCTTGAAGCAACCAAAGAAGAAGAAACCATGTCTGAGCAGCCCAAAAAGGTGCTATCAAGAGAACCCAACATGGGGTGGAACAAATCATAGACAAGACTGTGGGTAGAGACAAATAAGAGGAAAGGCATACAAATGTAATCCTGTCCAGTTTTGACTGAAAGCAACTATCACCAGGGCTTGTGGATTAGGAACAGGAGACAAGAACAACTGTAGACGAGTATTCCAATGGGTTGGAAAAGAGTCGATAATTGGTGATCCAAACTGAGAACAAATCCATTGAAAGGCCTCCTGATGTAACATTCATTCGGTTGGAAGAAATTGATGGGGCCAAGAAAGACGATAGGCAATCAAATTCATGACTTCTGGTACATGACAGGCCAAATAATGGATGTTGTGGAAATGAGCCCAATGTAGAAGATCCAAAGTCCAGAAACAAAGATCCAGAGAATAAGTACCTACCTGATGAGAAAGATATGAGACCACCATGGAGTTGTCTGAATGAATCATGACGATTCTCCTGAGCAAGAGAGGAAGACCTTGAATCATCACTCAATGTACCGCAAGATGTTCGAGAATATTGATATGCAGGGTAGATTCATAGTTTGTCCAAATACCCTGGAATTCCTGTCCCTGAAAAAAGCACCCATCTGTGAAGAGATGAATTTTCGGATGAGGAGGTGGTATCTAAACCACAACAGTCATGTTGTTCCTGTCTAGCCACCACCGGAGATCTGCAAAATCGTTCTCGAGCAAAGAGACTGGTTGATCCAAAGGATTGATGTGCATGAGGCACTGGTTGTGATGTGACCACTGAAGGGATCTCACATGGGCCCAATCCAATGGTACAAGGAATTTGAGAGAAGCCCAAATCCCCAAAACAGACAGAACCACCCGCACAATAGAAAAAGGTGACATAAGCAAAAGCCTGACAGTCTCTTCCATATGGTGAAGTATGAGGGGAGAATGGTTGAGCCTGACCCAAATGAGTGTTGAAAAAGGTTGACCAGGTATTGAGTTGGCGAGAGAATGGATTTTTCCAACCTGATAATGAAGCCCACCCTTCTGGCTTCAGAAAAGAAAATCTGGGTATGTTGTTCTGCAACGTGATGGGTTGGTGCTAAAAGAAGACAATCGTCCATATAGTGATGTGTGCACAGACCCAGAGAATGAAGATGATGAGCAAAGGCCTGTACTACTCAGCACAAGACATATGGTGCTGAAGCAAGTACAAATGGGAAAGCTCGGAACTGTAAGTCCTGTCCCTCCTGAACAAAACATAGTTATCAACAAGAAGACCCTGCTGTGGAGATGTGAAGATAGGTGTCTGCAACATCAAACTTGGTCATCCAAAGACCTGGTGTGAAGTGCCATCAAAGTTGAAGAAAAGATTCCATGGTGAAATGAGGAGGCTGAAGGAAATGATTGAGTCAAGACAGATTGATGATAGGATGCCAATCTCCAGTTTTCTTGGGCACCAGAAATAGACAAGAATAGAATCCTGGATGAATGGGATCAACCTTCTTGATGGCTCATTTGATGAACAGCTCTTGAATGGCCCGGGAACAAAGGTCTGCACCTCTGAGGTCTGAAAGAGGAGAAAAACGACTGGATGGAAGGACAGAGGAGGAGACAAGTAAACTGAATCTCGAACCCCAAATCCAGCACTCTGGATCAATAATGTAATTGTGTTGCAAACCTCTCTGCATGCACAGCAATATCAAGGGAAGGAGGAAGAACTAAGAAATCTCCCCTGTGATCGATTGGACAACAAGGCAGGGGTAGACTCAAAAGCAACAAGGTTAACCCCAAAACTTCACAAACTCACGTAACTATCTGCAGAAAAGGAGCAGAAGGTGGCTGATCAGTTGAGCTCTCAGTAGAGGGAGCCCTAACAAAAGAACTGCAACACATTTCAGAGCATCTGGAACATGACAAGTCATCAGTCAAACTTGTAGGGAATAGACCCAAATAAGGAGATCAAGGATTTGGAAACGGGAAGCAAGACTGAGAGCCTCTAGGTGATTGAAATAGTAAACAACCATCAAATTGTCCATATGGATCATAACTAAACAGCCATGAACAACCATAAGAAAATTATCCAAAGCTCAGATAACTGCCAAGACTTCCAAGAGATTGACATGAAGAGTCAATTCATCTAATGATCTTCAACCTAAAATCACCAGAAAGTTGAGGCTAGCACTCCACCCCATCAATTAAGCATATTTACAAAGGAGATCCAGGTGAGAGGGAGAAAGAGGAACCCCTCATGTGGTATTAGTTCTGTTAAGCTACCAGGTGAAATCAGTGTGTAGGGAAGGAGGACAAGGGATCCTGAGAGAAATTCCATCGATCATGCAGAGTCAATTGCAAATAGAGCATGTGAACAGAACACAATAGGATAAGGGATTCCAAGGAAGCCCAAGTCCCCCCAAAAAAGAACCTCCCATGCAGAAAGAGAAGAGGATAGAACAGATGAAACCAAGTGTCCCATGCCCCCTGCTGTGATGCAAATTGAAGAACACACCCAAAAGAACCAGATATGGAATGGGTGTAAAATTAGACTTCTCTGGCTTCACAAGCCAATCAAGATGGGACACCTCCTGAAGGAGGAGAGTATAGCTGTAGGAGGTCTGATGGGATGGAGCTAAAAAGAAGCCACCAATCATCCATGTAATGATAGAACTGCAATCCAAAGCCACGAATGTGAACAAGCAAAAAGCATACACTACTCGGCAAAAAATATATGGAGCCCACGTAAGGCCAAAAAAGAAAGCACGAACTAGATAAGTCTGACCTCAATGACCAAACCAAAGGTAAAGTCTGGAAGCAGGGGAAATAGGAATGTGAAAATAAGCATTTGAGTCATCCACCTTAGTCATCCAAAGACCCAGAGCAAAAACCACTGTAGGGTAAGAAAAGCCTCCATGGTAAATTGAGGTAGGTCATGAAACCAACAGAAATGTGAAAGAGCTATGACCAGATACCAATCCCTGGATTTCTTGGGAACAACCAACAGACAGAAACAAAATCCTTGAGAAGGATAAGAAACTTGTCTGATAGCAGGTTTGGCCAATAGGTCTAACATTTCCTCTGAAAGACACTGGCAAGAAACTGGGTCTCTTAAAGGAGAGAAAGTAAAAGAAACAGGAGACAAGGGAGGAGGAGCAGAAAAATGAAGGGTAAGGCCCTCTGACAAAACCTGCAACACTCAATGATCAGTCATAAATGAACTCCAAAGATCTTCAAACCTAGCTAAGCAGGTCCCTAGTATCCCTGAGCCTGGAGAATAGGCATTGCCATGACTGATGATGCTGAAGTCAACGAACAGTGGAACAATAGATTGGAGCAGAGGAAGGAAGGGAGGACAGGGATAGGAAAGGAAGTGGGAGAATAGGAGACAGAAATGGGTATAGAAGGCACTTGAGAGAGACATGAAACAAGTGAGAATAAGGATGAAGTTTGCATGTAGCCTCAACACATGATTCCATAGAATCAGGTACTCCACTAAAAACACACTGGCAGGGGAAAGAAGCCAGGCAAAGATATATGAAATAAGTGGGAGATAAACTCACATATGTAAGAAAAGTCTCTCCTGAGGAAAATAAATGCAACCAGAGGAAGTTGAAATAGAAATAATCCAATATGGATTTGAATTTCTGCAGAGGAAGGAAAAACAAAAGAGTCGGACGCAGGGAACAAAGTAAGAGGTGAAGGAGAGAGAGAAAGTAACATACCTGAAAAATCATGCCCCAAAATTACAACAAAAAGAAAAAAGCCTAGGTAGATCCAAGACAGCATGGGTAGAACATTTGGCAAAGGCAAAAGCTATCAAAATCCCCTGTCATGAATTGAAAATATAGGAGAAGGTATATCAGGTTCAGAAAAATGTCCAAGCCTCATGAAACACTCCATTTCCCATTGCACAACAGCCTTCACTTACTCAACAGACAAAGACAAATTCGATGTCATTTTAGTTCTTAATCTAGCATAAAAAACATCTTGTCCCACACCAGACAAAGTGGAAGTAACCATCATTTGTGAATTAATAATGTGGAAATATAAGGCCATAAAATCTGTAGGTGCAGAAATGTTGGAAAACAAAAATCTATATTTAATATTTCCACAACAGTTAGTTTTTTTATAGATACTTCCACAAAAACACATATTTCAATAGATCATGAACAAAAAAAAAGACATCTTTACACAAGAGGTCTCAATCAAGAAGTGATGATTGAATAATCAGTATAGAGAGAGGCAGCTGCACTAGGAGCATGTCACATTCCTAATTGATGGACGGTTGTCACATGCTCATTTGCATGCTATAATGCAGCAATATCGTGGAAACACAAGTTTATGTGGCAGCCTCAAGGCTAGTGGTGAGTGAAAAAGCATATAGAGGGCAGCACTGAAAAGCTGTATGTGAGAGGAAGTTGTGTATCCTATCAGAAATATATTTTCAGAAAATAAATTGTACATATATATATATATATATAATTGTTCTTTGTAAACTATTGATAATGGCAATTGAAGTTTCTGGAACAAATGTAATTGAATGCAAAGCTATCTGTTGTTTAAAAATCCATTTCAAAATATAAGTATCTATGATTTATAAGTTATGTCATGATTAAATAACATTATGTTAAGTACAGCAGCTTTAGTTTTCAGCATTTAAACTAAGTTTAACAACAAGTTTAAGCATTACACAAGACCAGAAATCCAATCCTCTCCCTAATAAAGTTGTTGATTTTAATAGGTCTCTTGGTACTATTCTTACAAATTATCCAAACTTTTTTAAGACTTTAAGAATATCAATTCTTCCTTACCATACATGTACAATTTACTCAAAACATAAAAGCAATTGTGCTCTTAGACTTATAATTTCTAACATAGGATCTATAGCATATTCAATATCCAAATGGTTGGTAGAACATTTAGCCCCATTCTAGGAAAAAGCCTGCTGTCACATTTTTTATCATACCCAGACTTAATCAAATCTAACCATCACAAAGGTATTTTGCTGAAGAAAGTGCAATGGGTTACCAAGAAACCTAATTTCAAAAGCTGGCATGTGCAAGCCAGGGAAGTGGGCAAACATTCCCCTGGTGCTGGCTTTTTCCATAATAGTTCATGGAAGGTACAGTATGGAATAGACAATGAAATATATATACATATATACCACCAACAGTAGCCTTGCCTAAAACCCTATCCCAACAGTGGGCACTTTAGGAACCAGGGCAGATGGATTTAATGTTTTCTGTTTCCTCTTGATGAGGGCTTAGAGAAGTCAGTATACCCTGTAAAGCAGCACCTACCACTTGGTGAGTTCTGAGAAATGAATCCTACAAGTGTAGGAATGGGTAAGGAAGTAAAAGAGGCACGTACCCAACAATACAGTAAGTAGACAGGAAAACGGCAACTGAAAGCAGTTGACATCTTGAAGGAAATGAAACTGCCAGATGGCAGAGGTAATAGGAAATGAAGGTGTTAAACATAATCCACATTCCAGCCTGGAAGATCTCCTCCAAGGATTGTCGAAAGTACAAGACCAGAGAATGTATCAAGTGGCAGATTTGATGTGATCAGACATGATACAGGCTGCAGCCATCTTCATCCAGTGAGGAATACATGATCTGGATGATTCAACAGATCTATCTGGTAAGTGAAAAGGATGAAAGATCCCTGGAAAGAGGGGGATCCCATGGTAGGAATCCTGAAAATGAGCTGTGCATGCCAAGAAACACCTGACCACTCAATTGGGACACAAGAGATGATGAGGATCAATATTATCATAGGGAGCCAAGATCAACAGAAAAGAGATGGGATAGAAGGAATGATCACCTTGCTGAGCCACTCAAACTGTAGGAAGAAATGAATAATGAGGGAACAACCTCAAGAACAATCTATAAAAACAAGTAAAGGAGACATCCAATGTATAAATATTACTCCTGAATACACATACTCACTAATGATGATATAGAAATACCCAAGAATTCAATGTCCTTAGCAAACTTCATTAATTTACTGATTATGCCTCTATCAGTATCATTAATGTACAAAATAAAATCCAAAGGCATCTCAGAGGCACTCCATTAATAACAAGCATCCAGTTTGATTGAACTATAATTATAACAACCTTTTTCTTTCTCCCATCCAACCATCCTACAGTCCAATTAAATTGTTTTTCCTCAACCCCTACCAATGGATTTAGTTAGCTAAGTTTTGTGTGGTACCTAATCAAACCTTTTTGAAAACTTAAGTACACCAAGACCACACACTTTCGTTTATACAGATAACAAGAAACATCCTCAAAAAAGGATAACAGATTAGCAACACAATAATTACCTTTTTATTGTTGGCGTTCTTTTATAGTATCATATCTCTACACAATTTTGTAAAGTTTACTTATTTTTTCAACTAAAGAAGTAAGATTAACTGACCCACAATTTCCAGTACAGCTCTTATCACTGCCTTTAAAAATTACAGCAATATTAGCAACTCTCCAATCCTCAGACATCTGCCATCTATTTCCTGACCTACTAAAAATAAAAGAGAGTAGCTCAAATATCTACTCTTTCACCTACTTTAACACCATGGAGAAAACATGACCCTGGTGCTTTACCTCCTTTGAATCTCTAAATCTTGCTACTTACCACAAAAGAATTAACATGTACATGATTCAAATCAATTCCAACATTTCACATAACTCAGGGTCAAAAATACTGCTAACATATTCTCTTGCTAAAACAGGACAGAACATTGAAAAGCCCTGCCATCTCATAGTCTTCAATAAAACCCTTGCCATCAGCATTCTGTAAAGACCCAATCCCAACTTTAAAATTTTTTCTTACCTTTAACATACCTAAAAAATCATTGATTTTAGTTTTAACATTATCACCCAACTGTCTCTCGCAAGTCCTCTCATATTTCCTAATTTCTTTTTTTTAGCCAAATTTATAGCTTTCTTATAATCCTGTAAAGCTTCAAACTTATTTGTCAATTTAAGCTAATTAAACTTGTGTATTATTTCTGGTTTTCACCAATATCTTAGCAAGTCAACCAGGCATGATCTTCCTTTTTATACTAATCTACCTAGCATGCCTATCTTAAATTAAAAGGAACTTACTTTTAAAAGTTTCCCAAATCTTTACCACATCACCTTTTAACTCATTATCCAATTTCATTTGTGCTAAATTTTGTCTCATGACTTCAAAATTTGTTTTCTGAAAATTAGTAACAAAAATTTTGTTTTTGCATCTCATGTAGCAAAACATCTAACCTAATATTGCAATGATAACTCTTCCACAAACATTTCCCAGTTCAACTTTTACAACCATGTCCTCATCAGTGGTTAACAATAATCTAAATATCTAACCATTTGATATAGAAAACCACCCTGAAGCTCCAAGAAATCTCTCTCTCACTATTTGACTCAATCCATACAATCCAAACCAATGTGTTCAAAATTAAAGTGTTCCATAAAAATTGCATCAGTATTCTTATTTGTAAAAGCCCTGATCTTATTATAGAATTTCTCATTGACCTCATTTGTTTGATCAGATGGCCTATAACAAATACATATTGAAAACGTTATAACACTTGAAACCCTTGACTGTAACCCACATAGATTTAACCTCTTTCATTACCATTTTTTGTTTTTAATAACAACAGGCAGTAGTTAATCCCTTAGGTAAAGAGCCACCCACCCTCCTTTTAAAAGGTTCAACATCATTAACCCTTTCCAGACCAAAAGGATATTGACAAGCACAAATTTCTTCTTTCTCACAAGAGACATACTTAACCAAATTGCACGAAACTTAAAAAAAAAATTCTAAATAGTATCTAGTTCCCATTTTAACAAATTCATATAATTTGATATTGTTTGGAAAAAAACATGAAAAATACTTCCTTTCAACTTTGAACTTTAAACTCAACTTTAAAATTGAACTCATTTTTTAAAAATATGTTTCTTTTGACACTTTATTTTATCGATTGCAGTAATCACCACTTCTGGCTATAAGTCTTAAAAGCAAAAGCTTACAAAGAGTTATCAGTGACCAATGACTTTCAAAATGGCATCATGTCAGACTAGGTAACAGTATTTTTATTAACAATATTTTTGATCAAAATCAATTTATATCTAATAAATACACTTTCTTTTCAATAAATTATAAGTTCTTTTATTTATGTGTGTTTTCTGAATATGATAAACTTTTAACAATAATATTCAATAAATAAATTTTTCCATTGCATAGAATACTCTCTAAACCTAACTAGTCTTACTCAATCTCTTGTCATAGTAGAAAATTTACATAGTTTTCAAACAAATATAATTTAACACAAAAACATTTTCAAGAGTGAAAAGAATGTCTAAAGAAACTATTCAAAAATTTCCAGATCTGTGGTTTCTTACCGATACTTCTAAACTTCCCATTACATTTCTTTGTTGTCAGCATGAGCTATATCTGTTCACTTTTCCATACAACCACAAATTACTTCTCACACCATTTTATTGTCTCCATATTAAAGTAAATAGTTATAATCTGCTCTAATCTCACTATAATTTCATTATTCACAATTAGAGTAACCTTCAGTACTCAAAATCTACTAATACAAATGACAGAAATGCATGTTTCAAGGGTGTATTAATATTCGACAGTAAGGATCCATGAATCTTCCTTCTGAAATGTATACTATCATTTCTAGTGCTTCCTAAATTTTACTAACAAAACTTCATCACTTACTGGTAATTTGCTAGTGTTAATTTCAAGCCTGGAGGCATGCACTGAAATAAGTACCTTATAATCCAGAATTTCAATATAATTCCAATTATCAATGTTCATCATATCTAACTAGCTTTTAGTAATCCCCCCTTACATCATCTTCCATTTCAACTAGAACCTTGAACTCGACATTTTGTTTCTAACACTCCTAACATTAGAATAGTAGAAACTAAACTTATTCTGGAATCTACTATGATTTTCTTGAAATCTGACATCTTGAAAACTGTTATCTAATTTATGCTCTAAATCTTCTACTTCCACATTTCTCACTTCCCTAGCTATCCTATGAATTTGTTTATTTCCCAAGCTGACTCTCCACAATACAAGTTTAGTTTGAACTACCTTTAATAAATATCTATATAGCTTCCTGAAATATCAAACTGTCTAACCTACTTAATAATAACAGGTAATTACATCTTTATTTAAATTACTTGTCTGGCCTCAATTAGAATAATGTCTCCTTAGAATAAACATTTGTGATTCCTATTACAATTTGCAGTCATTCTAGAACAAAAGAAAGAGTAATTTAGATTTATTTCCTAATTTTTATGATGGGTATGAGGTCAGTCAAATTGACTAATACCATATAGATATAGGGTAGAAAAAATAGCACATAAAATATAAAGTTTTACTGAAAAAAAATTTTTAAATGTATTCAGGAGATTTTATAGATGAAAAAAGTATTTTTAATCTTAACATGAAAATCACTTTGCACTTGGACTAGTAAAAAAAAAGACTTGATATAGTCACGGATAAATCTTTTTTTAATTTATTAAAAATACTTCACTAAAAAATCTGATTTTCTGTATGTAAAAGACTTGTATTTGTTTACTGAAAATCTGCCAAATTTTGTGAAGATACACATACTAATTAAAAGTTAGTAGTATCAAAACTATAACGACTTTAAATGAGTACAAAGTGGTCACGTGGTTGGAAAAAGTTATATACAAAGAGATATTGTATTATAGGAGATGATTCAAAGGAGGGCTACTAAAGATGATTCCAAGTATGAAAGTGTTATCCCATGGAGGTAGGTTGAAATCTCTAAGCTTTTTTTAAGAAAAAGGTGAGCTTATTGAAGTGTTCAATATTATAAAGAAAATGGGTAGGAAAAAAGGCCTCTGACTTCTTTGTGATGAATTCTGAAGACAACAGCATGAGAGGACACAAGATTTAAAAAGGCTGGTGAAGCTACAGTTAAAAGTTTTATTTTCTAACAGTGATTAGTTTATGAAATGAGTTCCCATCAGATGCAGTGAAGGGCAGTACTTTATTAATTTTAAAGGTGAACCAATCACTTCATGAAAAATAAAAGGAGGATTTAATTTTTATTACCTTTGGAGTGGATGTGCAGGGATAGCCTTGAAATCTGAAGAGCCAAATGATCATTTAATACCCATATAATATTATGAATTTGAATATTAGGGGTAATAGGTTTAAAACACAGAAACCTAGATACAATGTTTTGAATAAAGTAAAACTTGTGTTTGCTTGATGAAGATGAGTGTGCTGTAAGATTTAATACCACATACATGGATAGGAAAGGCTATAATTAATTTTATTGTTTAAGTTAGGGGTGGCTGATGGGTTAAATCACCATCTGTTATCTTACTGTCTTATCTCATTACAGAAGAAAATCATCAGTAAACAAATACATATAAAGTAAGAAATTTGTAAATGAAAAAAATATGAAACAAGGTTGTTGTTTTTTTATTCTGCATGAACTATACTTGTATCTTTAAAGACTTTTCAAAAACATTTAATTCTAACTTTATATTTTTACATAAAAGTTTCTAACTTTTAACAAAATTCAGTCTTTGTTTTTCTTTTCCAAAGTTTACCAATAGATGCTTAAGAAAAGTCTTATACAAGCTTCTTTCTAGATATATACTTTTCTAACAAACCTATTCAAGTTGTATCATAATGCTTCTCAAATCAACAAAATACAAATAAAATTGTTTGGTACTACAAATAAATAAAGCTTGCAGCATCATATCACTCAAATAATTATAGGTAATAAATAGTTGTTTAAATATTTATCACACATTTAAACATATTTACTTCACCACTACTTGTACACTGCAATATTACACCCAGCTATAAATAAAATTATCTGCTACAAGTAATACAGTTCCCATTCTGTTCCTAATCAAACATCTCAGTAATTGATAATGACATAACTATAGTCCTTCACAAGTTTAGGTACAATGATTCCCCTTAAAATTAAATCTTAAGCTTTTATACTACCTATTTTTTAAATTCTAGTCTTTGTATTAATTTCCCACTCATATCTTTTTCATTCTTTTATTGTATAATTTATAACTAGAATACAGTGTAACTTTACACAGCTACACTACAGTCATAGTAAGTTGCAAATGCAAGTGTAATATCTTTTTGTCTTAAGTTACACATTTTTGGTGTACCTGAAACGTTGTGCTAATAAAAAAATAAAACTTACAAGATACCAAGCGTTATCATTATTAATGTTACGCGTGCTATTTGTAAAATATTTATGTTTTAACGTCTCCAGACTATTTTGAACCAGTAAATGTAGACATAAAACTAGAACTTACAAATACAAGTACTTCGGTAGGTAGTATTAGTACTATAACACTAGGCCTACTACTACTACTATTCACTGTAATTCAGTACAACTTGAACTACAACTTAACATGTACTTGAAGTAATAGTAGTAGTAACACCATTGCCCGTACCACTACCATCAGACTTTCTTGACAACATATGTTATATATATTTACATTTCACACCATGAATATCACTAAACTTTAGTTTAGGGTTGTGAAAGAATGTTTTTTAAATGCTTACCTAAACTTCCAAAGCTATGAAATGTTGTTTATGAATTGTCCTCGACACTGAAAGCACAAATTAAGAAGTATCAACATTCCACATAACTCAGACAGCCTCACGTGTACGAGTGTCAAATCCCTACAGCCTTGAACCAATATACGGGGTCAACAAATCTCTATTTGTAACCTATAGGGTATATTCCGAACAGGTTTCCTCTTTCAACAGCAACACAGCGGTATAATACTGCTCAGTGAACTTACCACACACGTAGGCCTACACATACCAAACAGCGTAATGAAGTTTCTCAAAATTTTATTGTAATAAAATAAACGCCAATGGGATTGGAAAATGTTCTGAAACGTAAAAATTTTAAATTCTGTTGGCGGTAGCAAATTTGCAACAAAAGGAAAGGACATTCCCAACACAATCTGCACAGTATCCAACCTATTTTCTCAGCAATGATTATGAAAACCTTCCCACTAGATGTCGCGCGCAGCGGGATAAAATCGTCTAACGACGACGTCAGACGTTAGATATTTTTTTTTTTTTGTCGATTTATGGGGGCGTCATCAGTAGATGATATGCCCCCAATTTCACCGATATGATCTAGTTGAACTAGATACATTCGTCACTCTGCCATTTAGCATTAAGGAGAAGTTAGAAGTTACGTATACATACATACATTTTTATTTTCCAATTTTTTATTATTATTATTATTATACTTTTTTTTGTAGTTAATTGTGTTACACTAAAAATCCTACAAGGTCATGTTATTAAAATAAGACATAAGGAAAAAGTTTACATAGTTAATTCTTCTCGACTGGGGGCGACTCCGGCCATTGGAGACAAGGATAAAATAAGTAGCCCTATTAGTAAAAAGAAAAGGACATTACATTTTTAAGTTATTTGTTATAACGAAGTTATATATTGCGGGATAGAGATAATTCATAGTTAATAGAGAGAGGTGGGTAAAAGGGACTTTTATGTTACTCATCTGTTGTTTTATGGCTGCTCGATCTATTTGGTAATATATACATTCCATGAAAGCGTGTTCTGGGTCTTCAAAATTTGAACAATGACTGCATTCAACATTTGGGTGTACTTTTATTTTGTACAGATGTCCATTTAGACCTATGCAATTAAACCGGAGGCGTGTAATAATAACTTCTTGGTGTCTGTTCGTACATTCATACTTGATGTGAGAAAAAACAACAGGAACGATTTTCTTGTAGATATTGGAATGTTGCACGGAATTCCATCTACACTGCCAGGAATCTAAAATGAATTGATAAACTTGGCCATAGAGGTCACCAAGTTCAATAGAAACGTTTGTGACCCAAGGATATGCTAACGCATTCTTGGCAAGATGATCAACTATCTCATTTCCCTGGATTCCTATATGGCTAGGGACCCAAAGAAATTTGATGACCATACGGCGACATAATCGGACAAGGTATATAAATACTTCACTTAGTAACATTGGGTTAGATGTAAAGGAACCGTTCTTAATCGAAAGTAATGAACTTAAAGAATCACTGACTATCAGAGTTTTCGTAACTTCGGAATCTTCCAGCCACAGAAGGGCTGGTAAGATAGCAAACAGTTCAGCCTTATATACAGAAGCAGGTGCAGTTTTAAATGCTTTTCTGATGTTGAGATTGTTCATATAAAATGTCGATGAATTAAAAATGGTAGACTTGGAGCCATCCGTAAAGATACTAGTATAGTCTGAGAAACTTATTAGTTTCTCCTTGGCCAAGAACAAAAGCAAATAACGTTGCTCCCG
>NW_013668354.1:164861-165854 GCF_000517525.1 Limulus polyphemus | reverse complement strand
GAGACAATAGCAGTGACAAGAAAACATGCAACAGTGGCAGCTCGAACAGCAAAATAAACAAGAAGAGAGTTTACAGCAGTTTTTGGAGGAAAAGGAAAATAAACTAGAAGAATGAGAAAATAAACAAGAAGAGAGATAACAGCAGTGGCAAGAAAACCTGCAACAGTGGCAGCTCGAACAGCAAAATAAACAAGAGAGATTACAGCAGTTGTTGGAGGAAAAAGAAAAGAAACAAGAAGAGAGATTGCAGCAACTGTTGGAGGAAAAAGAAAGGAAACAAGAAGAATGATAAAATAAACAAGAAAAGAGACTGCAGCAGTGGTTGGAGGAGAAAGAAAATGAACAAGAAGAAAGACTACAGCAGTGGTTGGAGGAGAAAGAAAATGAACAAGAAGAGAGACTACAGCAGTGGTTGGAGGAGAAAGAAAGTAAACAAGAAGAAAGTCTCCAACAGTTGAGAGAAAGCCAGCATACACAAATGGAAAATATTAGTAAATTTCAAAGTGAATTAAATACATTAAAGGACGACTTACTGCCCTTTACACAGGGAGGATATTTTAACCATGGACCTAATCAGCCCTAGACAATAGGAAGCCTCTTCAAGACCCCGCAGCTTAACCCTAATGTAGACATCTTCAGTCCTGCCAGAAGTCACATTCCAGACATGAGTGTCAACAATAGGGGTGACCTAGTACGAAGGAAGCCACAGGAATTCGATGGGAAGACACCATGGAAAGCATATAGAGCACAATTTGAGCTATTGGCAGAAATGAATGGATGGACAGAGGAGCAGAGAGCAGTGTACCTGGCAACGAGCCTGCAGGGACAACCACTGAAAATCTTGGACAGTTGTCAGCAGACGACAGGCACAACTATAGAGCACTGGTAGCTGCTCTAGAACTCAGGTATGGAACCCAAATCAGTCCGAAGTCTACAGGGCTGGGTTTAGACTAGAATCCGTGCTAAAGGGAGGCCTACAAGAGCTGGCACAGG
>NW_013668354.1:150014-164017 GCF_000517525.1 Limulus polyphemus | reverse complement strand
CTAAACCAACACCCCGGGGTGCTAAGATACCTCTTCTAAGTCGTGCAACAGTATCTGGTCATGTGACCTCTTTGTTCAATACTGTATATATATATATATATCCGTGTTTGTGTAAATTACTTGTACCTGATGATGCCAAAACCTTGTCGAAACTTTGTACATTTGTCGTTATGCTAAACTTATATTAAAGTTTTTCTTCATTACCCATTCAAGCCGTCTCCAACCATTATTAGTCTCAAAGTGGGTTCCTTGTCATCGAATATTTTAAATTTGTTTATAATTTTAACTTTTTAAGTTTAATCAGATCTTATTAAGAATATTCAGGTTAGGTTCTCTTTAAATGAGTATAATTATTAACATATACATAATAATAATTTTCTTGCCGGGTGAGATAGTGGAAAGTTTACAGACTCATAATGCTAAAATATGGTGGACACAGTGGATAGCTCAATGTGGCTTTGCTCTAAAACAAAGAAACAAAGTATTTTTTCATTTACGTTCATAAACAAACATCTCAAAGGAAATGTAGTTAAGTAAAATATATTTATTAAAATGGTTTATATGTGTAATTACTTAATGCTAATTTTTGATAATATTCTTCTTCAAAGAAACTATTTGTTTCAGTGTGGTTGGATACATATTGTTACGACAGCGGAAGTCGCGTGGCGCTGGGAGCATGCGCGCTGGAGTTTCTAGAATTATCGGGGAACCTCACGAATGTCCCAGTGTTTGCTAGACGCCCTCTTTTTTAGTATATAAGCCCGGCAAATAAAGCCAGCAGAAAAAAGATAGAATTGCAGAGAAAGGCAGATAAATAGAAGAGATATAGATAGATTGAAGAGATAGATAATTGAGTCAAGCGAGCAGTAGGCACCGTAACTAAAGTGTGTGAATTGCTGTGATTTATATCGTGTGTTATAAGGTTGTGAAGTTTAAAATGACTGTGGAAATTCTGTGTATTACTAAAATTTGTATCGAGAAAGAATAAACTAGTTTTAATGAAGAAAGGACTTGTATCGCTGAAGTTCCTCGGAAAGAATTTATACCGGAAATTAACAAACGAGCAGATACGTAACAGTATGACCAAAAGTAAAGGCTAAAGCTTAAATACATATTATTTCACTGAAGCTTAAACTGTTTCCTTTCCAATTAAGAAGCCAAATAACAATTCTCACCTAATCTATTCGCAAAATCATACCTAGTGTTTCTTAGTCTTAGATTATGTTTATATTTATGCCTAGTTAAGTTACATAACTTGGAATGAAATATAACTTAACCCAAGCATCACACTCACAGGAGATACTGAATATGATTATTTCATTAAATCTTACTCTTAAATTTTAGAATTACTCGGTTTTACGACACGTTTTCAATGGCTAGTTTAATAAAGTATATTTATGAACTTCTAAAATTAAAAAGCAAAATAATTTATAAAACTTTGGACTTACTAAATAATAAGCAACCGTAAAGACAACACAACTTAGTGGCCAATGTTTCCCCAGAGGCAGAACTTACTGACTCAGCTTTCCATCAGACCAAACATTCACTGTTTTTTCACTTCAAGTTCCGTTCGAATTTTTTCATTTTTAACTTTTTTTCTGCCGCCAAAGCAACTTTAGCGTAAATACTAACGACGGTGATTCCAGTGTTATAATATTTTATATTCCTAAAAATTAGGAAAACCACAGCCTAAGTTTAGGCCCAACAATGTCAATAATAATTTTGTACAATATCTCACCTATTACAACTGAAAAATATATAAAATTGACATTTGAAGTAACTTCAGCTGCTGTATATTCGCGAGGGAGCAGGAATTAACATGTTTTTAGACCGCACAATGTATCAAACTTATTACAAACCCTTAAATCAACTTACAAGTTACAGACTCCATGCACACTGAATATAATTTTGCATGTACTCTTTTTACCAAGACAAGTAACCCAGTCCCGACGCCTGGTGTCAATAACCAGAAAGAGTAAATTAAGGTCGTTGCAGACTAAAAACCCCAAGAGCAAGAAAGATCAAAATATCATTTCCATATATTTTATTACTTTCTATATAGACTTTATAAAACCCTCTTTTTCTTTTATAATTGTGGATTGTAACGGATAATACTAGATTAAAATGAAATATTAAAGTTCAATTTTAATAGATTGTGTTAAAATTAATTACATTAAAATCCTATGGTTTGGTTTGAATTTAGCACAAATCTATTCGAGGGCTATCTACGTTAGCCGTTCATAATTTAGCAGCGATAGACTAGTAGGAAGGCAGCTAGTCAATATAACCCACCAACAGTTCTTGGGCTACTTTTCTACAACTAATATTAGGATTGACCGTCACATTATAACGCACCCACGAATGAAAGGGCGAGCATGTTCAGTGATGGAGATTCGAACTCTCGATCCACATATTGCGAGTAGAGCGCCCTAACCACCAGGTCATGCCAGATAAAAGCATATGAAAGATTACAATCCAGAAAATGCTCCAAAAATTACTATAGCGTTAATAGAAACTTGTCTTTCCTTATGTGTGGGTTTGCTCGTGTTTAAATGAGTGCTAAAAATCTTTCTGACAAGTTTATACAGCACATTTATGTTTCAATATACACCATATTTTCTTTAACACTGTATAAAACTTCAGTGTACCGAAAAGTCTTGATTATTTTGATTTCCATTTATAACATATTCAGGCCCCCAGTGACTTAGTTATATGTCTGAGAGCTTACACCACTATAAATCAATCAGGTTTCGATACTCGTGGTGGGCATAGCACAGACAGCCCATTGTATAGCTTTGTGCTTAACAACAGACAAGCAAAAAAATGCATTCAATTTTCAACGTATAAATTTTATAAAGGTACATGTTTTGGAGCTGATTCAGAGGGCTTATAGCTCCAAAAACCGGGTTTCGATACCCGTGATGAGCACAGCACAATTTGCCTATTGTGTAGCTTTGTGCTTATCATAAAGCAAACAAACGAACAAGAGCTGATTTCAAATTATTTTCTAGGAAACGTGACTGTATAAGTAATTTGATTAAGCCTGTAAAAGTCGAAAATTGATAAAATCTTAGATTTACAAAATTATGTTTGTCAACTTTTCACAAGTATTTCAGGTAATATTGATGTTAATGTAGTAACACATAGTTTAATACAAGATAATACATTTTGCTGTGAAATACTTTCAATATCTTTTGTTAATAAACAAATAATAAATTTTTTTTAAATATAAATTATAAACGTACTCACAAGTTAGTTGAAGAAGTATTCGAAAGACTTTATGTATGCTCTCAAATTTATCATGCAACTTTAATACTAGTGAACTCACGTTGATAAAGGAGTGGTGTGAGGAGCATATAAACTAAAGACAACGTAAACACTGACTGTGATATTGAAGGGGCGAGTAACTAGGCTGGAGAAAAATTGTCTAATTCTTCGTTTTCTATGATGAAAAGTTTAGCCAAACCAACGTGTTTATTCATAGTTCATCATGACGGAAGAGGAGGAAACAAACTAAAGACAACTTGTATTCTTCTATCTAGCTTTATCAGGGTGAAGAAGTGGAAAGAGATAACTAAAAAAAAAATAATAATGCATGCTCATAGATTTCCAATAGTGGAGGAAGGTGAAGATGTCAAAGACAACTTGGGTACTCGTAGCTTCATCACGATGCCTGTGGGGACAATTAAAGCTAAGTTGTATACCAGGAAACTCACTCCTGTGAAGTGGGATAAAAATATGTCAAACAAACGATACAGGTTCGTAGGTTGATCACGATGGGGAAGAGAAATATTATAATTTAAATACGACTTGTTTATTGGAAATCTATCATGATGCAGTTCTTTCTTGAACTAAGCTAAATATAGCATCATCATAATGGAGAAGAGGGGTGAATTAAAATAAAGTTGTATTCTCAGGTATACACTTTGTTGGAGAAAGGATCAAACTAAGTCAAGTATAAACTGCACACTCGCAGGTTCGTCATGATGGAGAATTGAGAATTAAGCCAATACATAGTTGTAGGTTCACGAAAAATGAAATAGTTAAGTCAGAACTGAGTGATCCCCAATGGCTCAGCGGTAAGTCTGAAGGCTTAGAACACTAAAAATCGGCTTTCGATACTCGTGGTGGACACAATAAGGATAGCCCATTTTGTAGCTTTGCGTTTAAGAACAAACACATATAACACAGAATTTGCTTTTTATGTCATAAACTCATATTACCTAACTCAAACAATTTGCACTACAAACTATTAATCATTTTTTGAAAAAAATGGCTCTCTAAATTAGCCTTTGCATTTTTTTCTCAAACCATCATCATAATCTATGTCAAATTTGATGAGCAAATACATATGCACGACCCTGATACGAGAATCACGATTAAACCAAAGCTCTTTGGTAATAAGGGTTAGTATTTGTGACATGTTCTGGGACAAATCGTGATATTGATGAGCTCACTTGAGTTTCTGCATGTTCTTATACGGAAATCATAATCACTTTTAAACCTCGATTTAAAATACTAGATGAAAAAAAAATCCCAAATTAAAAAAATATTTTCAGTTCCTTCCAATGTACAGGCACGAAGGAATCTGTACTGAAGTCCTTTAGGGAAATTAATTTTGGCTGGGTTTGTTTCAGATATTCGCGAATAGTGAGATTTAATAGCCACTTTTATATCGTACCCATGGCCCCAGTGTTTGATCGTAATTCCTTTTGTGACAACAGGACGCTAACCATAGACCCTCAGGTCTATAGTCTGGTATGCTAAATATTAGACCACACCTTACTTAAACATAATTTGACTTATTATCAGTTAGGGTGTATTTTTCTTCTCAACATTCCCCTTTTTCAAATAATAAAAATATCAAAATCATGGTTGCAAGGTGATTC
The DNA here is from genome assembly GCF_000517525.1 of Limulus polyphemus. Lineage (NCBI taxonomy): Eukaryota > Metazoa > Arthropoda > Merostomata > Xiphosura > Limulidae > Limulus > Limulus polyphemus. Next base: position 159,128 of record NW_013668354.1, on the reverse strand, counting down.
CTGCAGTAAGTTCCTGTTTCATGTTTATTTTTTATGTGAAACAAAACAGTAAAGGATACATCAGCCGTCGTATTCTCTGTCTAGAGAAAACAAAATATATTGTTATGAATCATATAGCACTATAGGGTATTTATTCATACAACTTAAGAAACATATTTTTTATGTTGTATACAATCTGAATTTACAAATATTTCTGAGAAATGTTACAGGAGGTCACTGAGAACATTCACATATGTTAGTTTTGAAATGTTCATTATGCAAAGCAATATTGACACATGGGAAACACATTTTTGTTTGTACGTATTTGATATAGGATTATTTTCAGCAGTTCACGCTCAACATTTCTACCTCGTACTTCTCTTGACGTGCAACAGGTAGAGCCACAATAGAAATGGTTTACTCTATTGGGATTAATTTTATGTGAATGATATCAAATGTAAAGTGATATGTATTAATAACTTATAATATTTCAGTATTCACTTACTTTTAATGATAAATGTTATTATATTAGATGCTATCTTGAAGAACGCGTTCAGTTCTTCAAAATTAAGCTATTTTGTGTGACCATGTGATCAATTATATTGTAAGTAAAATTTAATTTCCTAATAGCTTTTATTATTATAAATAGACACAAGCATACTTTACATATAAAACTACGTCATTTGTATTATTATTATAAATGCACATAAACACATATTAGCAATGAGGTCAAATTTCATTGTATTTCATTCTTAATACCCATCTAAGAATGATAAAACAAGATGTGACATCCAGATAGCTCCCTCCACCTAGCCCAGCAGTAAGTCTGAAAGGTTATAAAGATAAAAACCGTGTTTCGATACTCATGGTGTGTACAATACAGATAGTTCATAGTGTAGTTTTGTGTAGAAAATAACTGTACACCAATATTTACACCAAAGGTGGTATTAGCTATTGCTATGAAATAAAACATTCAAAATATTTTGATCTTATGCAGATTGCAAAAATAAAATGTGTCATTTACTCAAACTTCTCAGTTTGGTTTATACTACTTTAATTTTTTCGTTTAATCTCCTAATTACTGTGGTCTTTTTTTTTTTTTTGTCTCCAGCTACTTTACTAAAATTTTATAAAGAACTAGTTAGGAAACTTCTTGAAGAAATTATTTCTTTAATAAAACAGTCTATTTTACGTGGTTGTACCAATTTATAATAATATAAAATTTACTTTCAAATTTACAGGTAATATAGCTTGTAAAATTATTCAAGATTAAACATTTATCCAGATATTTCCACAGATACCTGGATAATGTGAAGCTGAAAGAGATAGAAACCATAAAAACAAACTGGTTATTAGGTTCTGTCAATCCTTACTAAACAAAACCTGCGTCGTGGATTATGCAACTGTTGTATGAAGATTATTTTTGTATTTTGCAAGAAACTATATATAACATGCACATATAGTCAAAGGAATATTACAGCCAGAGTCTACTCCTAATTTTTTGGTTACTACAAACCAAAAGGAACATATAACAGGAATACAAAGTGACCATCCAAGTTCGATTTACAGTTACGTTTAGTCTAAAATTTGGTTTTATAAATATGTGTTATAAAAATAAGTAATTGTAGAAGGTTCAACTATGCTCCTAAATATGTAAACTGAACTCGAAACATTAGTCTCAATATTATTTATAAATTGTGGCGCTAGATGACACTACCGAGGCTATTATTGTATGTCCGATTAGCGCTGTGGACATTTTCGATAATCGTTATCATTTTTCTTTTTTTGATATTTCGTGTTAGAGTAAGAGTTTAGTAAACACAAAATATTCTTGTACTTTGTTGTACTTAGGAGACAACTGTTTACATTTTAATATCGACTGAGCGCCACATCACTGAAGGTTATTTTAGAATTTCAATGTTAGCTGTCAAATTTCTTATGAAATGAACTTGCGATGTAAATTGATATTCAGATTTGTAAAAACAAAAGAAAAAACTAATTTAATTTGAGTTTTTTACCTTAAGCTTATAAAGATCTAAACACAGTAAGAAATTTATCTTTTTTTGCTACCAGAAGAACGAGGTGATAATGACCTGAATTGTAAATCTTAGTTTCGCATCAACTTTTCAAAGTGCATTCAGGTCATCTAGCCGAATATTTCTTCAATGTTTTTATATCCAGAAATATTCTAAGCAAAATAACAACTCTTAATATAGAAAATATCTGGACACAAAATTGAACTTCTTTATCACTGAATACAAATTAAAGTGCCAACAGCCCTTACTTAATATACATAAAACTTAATTGAAAACCCTTTACATCAATGAAAGTAAACAAATAATCAAATCCAAAATAAACTCATTACACTCAAACACACACAAATGATTATGTAAAGGACACCACGACTGAAAGAAAATATGTTGCAAAACTAAGCGTTTTAAATAAAAATATCGCAGGTAAAATAATCCTCGTGAAAAAAAGAAAAAAATAATTATCAAACACACTTGACAAAGTACTAAGAAAAGGGGATTAACCATAAAATACATAATTAAGAAAAAACAAAGAGACCCAAAATTAAATATATATGTGGTATATAAGAATACCATGCATTTTCTACTTTCAATGTATATATTTTCAAAAACTTTCGCTTAATCTGAGTCTATGCAGTTTTCGCATGAACACATAATCCAGAAAACTGCCAAGTTGGTATCGTTCTAGCTACATTTGTTCCTCTGTTGTTCCCTAAAGATAAGATCTGCTTCGCCTGCAGCGATATTGCTGTAATTCTGTACATTGCGCATGAAGGTCAATGACAGCAGTGTTCTTCACTGGGAGAACAGGTGATATCTAAAGGCCACAGCCTACCTTACATTAAAGGAGAATGGTCATTCACGTGGGTAGTACTACTTGTTATGAGTAAATCATCCAGTGTTTTATGTTCAGTAAGAAGTGTTGGATTCACACACTTCTACTAAATTTGTTAAGTGAGTTGGTTGACGGGAAAAAATATTGTGGGTAGAAAGCCAGTTAATTGATTCACAAATCCAGTAGAAGGCGACCATCCAGTGTCTTCCACAAGCACACACATGATGACTCATACTGGGCATACAAGTGCTACAGGTTACATGCATCTGTTCCATGTTCCTCTATTTGTTCTGGCTGGACTTTACTTTGCTGCATGGTAAGGAGTGCCCATGCTAGATCTGCTTCCTTAGTTGCTCTTCCAGGGCTTCTAAACTGTTAATCGTGGTATCCATCCACTTGTGGAATCTCCTACTACTTGGTTTGACATTGCTATGGCAGACCCCATAAGGTGTCCAGGTTCAGGACCTACTAAATAATAACAGGTTTTCACCATGCTATAAAATATTCCACTTGCATTTCTGCATTGTGGGCCTGGGCCCTGGGCAATGTACTGTGACAAAGTAGTATTCTTGAAACACTGTTATTGATTGTGCTATCAACAGACCTTTAAAGTTCTCTAACCATTTCAGCAAAGCAATGATGAACCTCTTACTATATAAACAGTAGCAATAGTGTTTTAAGAAGACTACAATTGAAAGAAATTATTTCTTTCTTTGTTGTACATTATCTGCATTTAGGAGCTGAGAGCATACAAATAATGCACATAATAATGTTCTAGTATGTCCTGCAACTGTAATAACACTGCCCTAATACCATTATCATTGGCATTGATACCTAATAAAAAAATTTCTATCTTGTCATGGATATGCCAGCATTAGAGCATCCAGTAAAGCAAACTTTAGGGATTGAAATACTTAGTTATATTCCATGCTCCATCCAACATGCATCTCAATTTTAGTGAGAGCAGATGATGGTGCTGCTACCTTGGAGAAATGGGTGACAAACCATTAACAATACAATGCAAAACTGAGTATACTGTAGAGTTCTTGCTTGATCACAGGTTGAGGTCAGCTTCTTACCACTACTATCTTAGCAGGGTCTCTACTTACAGTGTGACTGAAAAACTCCAATTATGTATGAATGAGTATGCATTTTCCTGGTTTAAGCTTTAAGCCTGCTTTATTTATCAACTGCAATACGATTCTCAGGTCCTCAGCTGCAGATCCCAATGTGTGACCAAACATTAAAACATCATTCATATAGACTAGATACGTTTCCAATTGCAACCCTTCAGCGTAATCTCCATTATCCTCTAAAAAGTGACAGGTGCATTACACAGGTGAATGACATGACACATAATTCATAAGCCACTTGTCAGGCTAAAACGTTCTTAGGTCTACAATCATCATTCAGTTTGACTTGTCAGTAGCAGGATGCCAAATCTAAAGTGTTGAACCAACAGGAATCTTCCAAATGAATACAGACATTCAACTTTTTGTAGCAAGGGAAATACATAAATGCAAGTTACTATATTCACCCATCTAGAATCCACATAGAATCTTGGTGTACCTACTTTCAATACCACTGTATTTCAATGCTAGCTGTGCCCTAGTGCTCCAGGAAAGCTGACATGGCAGTTCCTTTATTGGACTTGCATCCTCTGTATCTATTTTGCATCAAGCTACTGTTGTTCAACCAATAGGCAACCTGAGTCCTATAAATACATTGGTATGTTAAACAAACAAATCACTCTGTTGATTTTGCTGCATTTGTTCTAAACTGTTTGCACAATACTGAACCTATGATCTCGGGTGTGTTGATTACTGTGTGCTTGCTTTTGGCCACTCTGCAACAAATGCAACCCTATCATTACTACTAGCTTTGGTTACTTCCCCTTTACCTACTGCACCTATAACCATTCCAACATATAACTGGATATCTGGTTGCCATTAGTTATGAAACAACACCAGAACTTTATCCTTCCTCAGGCAGATAACTGTTTGAGCTAATTATGCTGGTGTTCTGCAGAGGAGACAGCTCATTTGATGTATAGCTTATATAATTGCATTAGACAGTATTGATGCACTAGACTTTGTCTGCACTAAACCATGGAACAACACTTATGTATATGGAAATATTGCTACTCCCTCTGCAACATACGTTCATGTACTTCACTGTTTCTGGGCACGGTGTAACCCAAATCCCATAACTCTTACATGAAACATCAATGATGGATCATTTGTGTTGTATCTCAAGGATGCCAGTGCCAAATCTGAGGTTGAAAATGGTGATCTTCTTTCTGTGAGTGACATTTTTAGACACAGCTAGAACTCTACCTCTCACTATTTCCCAAAATAAAGTCAGCATCCACTGGCCATATTGGTAGTCTCAAATGAAGGGTTTGATACATCACTAGACAACCAGTGTTTGGGCTTCTCTTGCATCAACCCTCACAGGTATGTATAAAGCTCCATTTAGCCCGGAGAGATCTGGAAGGTTAGGGTGAAGATATCCCTCACATTTAGGTGGTGCCTCATTGTCTCACAATGAATTCCTTTAATAAGCTTATCCATGAGTATCTTTACAGCCTGATAATCATTACAGGATAAGTTTTATCTTGCAAGTGACGAGATTCTCAGTGATCCTCTTCATCCGAACCTTGGATTTGGTCTGATGGATCACTTGATTCTCCACTGCATTGAATCAGTAGTGCAATGTGGCTACAATCGTGTTACAATCTTCTTATTGTATCTGATCCTAATTAATTTTGGAATCCAGGGCTTAAACATCAAAGATCAAGGTCAGATGTTGGTCTGTCTTTTCTTGAGTTCAGCCATTACAAGCAGTTACGTATCTAAAATTCCTCAGAAATTGTCCTGATCTTTCTATGTCCCACTTTTGACCATTAGGAGTAAATTCTGTTTGGCTTCATTCACAGGGACTTGTATTGTTGACCACAGCCCCTCCCTTGTAGGTTCTTTGTCAATGCCTGGCTGAGATACCACTAACATCATGGGTACATTGAAGTAGACATACTCATGGACCCCAACACTTAGATGAATAGTCAGTCCCTTGTCCAGGGTAGTGAGTGACAAGTTTCTCTCCACATCTCATCCTCAAACTCTGCATGCTCTCAGGTTTCCTTGTGGTCCATTGTCATTCTGGCAGGATACTTCCTTGGTTCGTCTATCAGTACCATTTCCAGTGATTTTTGGGGTGTCTCATATTGTCTTGAACAGAGCTGGGATTGTGTTACTTTTGCTGGAAATGATCTCGGAGTCCTATAGAGACAACACCATATGGTCTTAGACTCACCAGGTACTATTCCACTTTGACAACCCTCAGTGATCCGTGCTTTCCTTGTGAAGAGATCAATCCTCAGCAGCAATACCCAATCTGCTATTCTGGGTACATCAGACATCAGCTGATCTTCCCAAGTCTGTTGCTGCAGAAAGATCAATGTCAGGGACCTTCAGAAAATCATCCGTGGGTGTAGCAGCTATTATCTCCAGGGAAGTAACAGAGGAGCAGAGGCAGCTAGAACAAAGTAAACTTCAAGTGTTATGCGAAAATGTATAGACTCAAAACATATTAAATGTTTTGAAAATTTCTACCTTACAACTAGAAGGTAAAAATATATAGTATGCCTTCATACCACAAGCGTAATCCTTGTATTAAATCTTACATACCTTTAAATGAATGAAAAAGCGACTTTTGTCCAGCAGTTACTAACATCTGTCTAATTATTTCTGTAGCGGTCAAAGTGTGTGTATTAAAATATTTATCATCCGAAAGCACGTTGAATTTACGAAGATCTCAGTTACTCTACAACTTTTATAAGTGTATGCCTTAGAACTAAAAAATATGATCATAAAAACGGTTGGGCGATGTAACATCCAATTCAGTATACATTCAGACATGGTTGGTCAGTCAGTTTGATCAAATCTGTGAACAGATTAAGATGAGTACATTTTTGTCCAGCGACTTATATTTATTAAATAAAAGTCAACTATTGAGTTCTTTTTTGACACGTTACAAATATTTTACTTCATATATTTAAGTGACACCTACATTAATCTTGGCCATACATGTCTGTTTGATATCATGGCAATAATGTGTTGAACATACTTTTAGGAAACTGTTAAAAAAGTAGAACGAGGCCTAATGTAAAACTGTTCGTAAATACTTTATCCATAGGTTTTAAGCACTATTAGCTCTGTTATTGCACATTCTAGTTCGACATTTCATTTGTCCTCCGGAGGGACAGCGGTAAGTCTACGGATTTATAACGCTAAAAACAGGGGTTCGATATCTTTCGGTGAACACAAAGGTTAGTCCGAAGCAGCTTTGCTATGAGAAAACACACACACAGACATTTATATGTTTCATTTTAAGTAAAATATTTTCTGCGTTTACGGAAACAGAGATAATAGATAAGACAATTGAGTTTACTAGGAATGGCTTCATTATTATCTCACATATACGTTTTTTAAACTCACTTGCCAGTTAAGGAAAATACAGCAGAACACGGGTTATGTGATATACAGAAAAACAAACAAACACACACACACACACAAAAAACAAAGCATTATTACTAAATTTATAAATAGTTAAGTGATGTAATAATATATTTTTGAAATTGGAACAATGCAACTCAGTTTTGCCCTACCTAAGAACTCTTCCTAAAACCTGGAATATAAGATATATTATTTTTCTCTCACGTCTTAAAGATGTTTCCTGCATTTTCCATACACAATTGATGTAAAGTAATTAAAATGTTTAGTATCCGCTAATTATACATTACAGTCAAAAATACTTTGGTATTAGTCAATCACATTTAGGATTATTCCAATATCAGCCAATTAATTACATCGCACAATCAAGATTGTCCTAGTATCAGGCAATCATATCTACACCAAAACCAAGATTTGTAAGATATCAGTAATTCAAGCATCATAATCAAGATTAATCCACTATCAGCTAATCACATTATCCAATTGCGTGGAAAATGTTTTAATACAAGTCATACAATAAAGTAATATCTTGTGTAATTATATAAAGAGTTGTGCGTAAAGAAATATATTACTTATATAAAATATATTTTCTTAAAAGTGTAACACTCCATTTCAGACATTGTACGTTTTTAAATAACTTTTTGACAAAGTCTATCGTTCAAAGAAGAGTTCTTTGGATTTTTTGAGATACTTAATTTATTTGAAGATTTTTCGATAAGAAACAATCTTAACAGTTGAGTTTTATGAATAGCTTCGTTTGAGCTTACTTATTATACGTATGTTTTTTTTACAAGTAACAGCTTTTAGTGAAAATATTTAGTTCATACAGAAGCTTCCTGACTTTCAATATGTAGTAGTTTTTACATTTTGTAAGTAATATAAAAGTAGTAGGTATGCGGCCAGGAAGGTCTGAAATAGTGCATGATCTGTACTTAAAGCTATAAAAGGCTAGGAAAGTACATTGGATTACATTTCTGTTGATGTTGTTTTTTCTTTAAAACAGAATACACAGACATTGAATACAGTGTTTGCATTTATTAGTGTGTACTGCAACATGCATTTAGATATATGAATAAATACATACAGTAAAACGGCATATTTCTTGTCTTAATACGATCCTATTTACTATGACAATAAAATCTATAACATGTTCATGATCATTTAAAAAATTACACGCTGAAAAATCTAAGTGAATACAAAATAATCCAGTATATCATCACTAGAGATCAAACATAAACAACTCTTAACCTAGGCAATCATTGCGTGGTCTGAGACATTAGCTACAAATAACGCATGAGACTGATACATAGTGTATTTAACTATTAATATCATCACTACTACTACTGAATATGTCAAGCTGTTGTAGCAGCCCTTTGCAGTATCTTTACATGGACATAACTTGCAACATGTTATGCAAGCTTCAGCACATCCACAATTTGTTTTGCAAACTTTTCTGCCTTTGCATTTACATAATATTCCGGTAATGTTTTCTGCTGATGTTGGACCTTCAAAAAGAGTTGGTGTGATTCTGTAACCAACTTATGTCCAACCATGACCTTCTGAGGAACCAATATCAGGATTTGCAATGTGGGATGGTATCCATAGTTTGCTGTTCGAAGCTAGCTTCTGTGGGAGGCAACTGTGCTTGGGCAACATCCCTTCTTATAGCCATCCATACTCCCAGTATAGTCAAGCTATGGGTAATGAAGAAAACTTTAATATAAGTTTAACATAACAGCAAATGTACAACGTTTCG
>NW_013668354.1:145435-149056 GCF_000517525.1 Limulus polyphemus | reverse complement strand
ATTCAAGCCGTCTCCAATCATTTTTAGTCTCAAAGTGGGTTCCTCGTCATCGAAATTAAAATAGTCAAGCTATGATGGGTTGATCAATACTTTTCTTTTGGGTCATACAATAGGCAAAGTAACTTTCGAGCAGATGTAAATTTGTTTATCTCTCGCTACCTCTCTAAATTAAATCGTGTGTGTGTGTGTGCGAAAACTCGTATAATTTTCTGTCCTTTCAAGTTTCTTTTTTTTGTGATTGCAAATGATACACTGTGCCCAGTGTGTTGGTTGGAAAAAACCTTCCAGTCATTTTTGTCGTTTCAAGTTGGTTGGCTAGGAAAAGCGTCTGTCAGCTTTTTATGTATGAGATTGGTCTTACTTGTATACGAAGCGTAACACTTTCGATGGCAATAAACCTGATGACTACTAGTTTATTTATGTAGACGTTTGTGCACATCATCTCTCAAAGCTGAGGAAACATCTTTCAGTTTAACAAGACCCTGGTCACCATAGTGTTTCTTTGGTCTGCTCTTAAAATATGACACCTTTATTACTGTCTGCTACCAGTCTTCATTTCTTTGGAATTGTATCCACTGCTGCTGGTTCTGCGAAATGAAGAAGTCGTGATTCATGCTCAGCTTATGATTTTAATCAGTACCCAGCACATTAAGCACCTAGCGAGTAAAGATATAAATTATACAAGTTCTAAGTAAAGTTCGTATAAGTATAGTTATATATATATTTTATTGCAACGGCTATATTATCTATACAATTTATATTAAATTTCGTATAACTATAGAATCCCCCCCACACAGTCTTTATGATTAGAGCTAGCACATAGTCAAGGTTGGCGACCTAATTTGACCAACACAATGGTGTGGGGAATTCTGTATACAGGCCTTAAATACTACGTAAAAGGGCATAAATAGGTTATAATAAAACTACTAATGTGCTAGTGATTTTATAATAGTATTTAGTGAGGTGCTTTCTCGAGTTACAAGTTATCATAGTAATATAAGTTCTTAGTACCCTTAACCTTACTAGATGTGACAGTTTCATTTGTAGTCACAATAGTAGTTGAGAAGAGGGAAAACATGTTACTGTGCTGTTTGTCTCACAAAAGTGCTTCATGTGTTGGTGGTTTTTGGTCATTCCATTTACAGACTCTTCAAAGCTATTAATAGTTTGTTTTTTGAATTTCGCGCAAAGCTACACGAAGGCTATCTGCGCTAAATGTCCCTAATTTAGCAGTGTAAGACTAGAGGGAAGACAGATAATCATCACCGCCAACTCTTGGGCTACTCTTTTTACCAACGAATAGTTGGATTGGCCATCACATTATAACGCCTCCAAGGCTGAAAGTGCGAGCATATTTGGTGGGACGGGGATTCGAATCCGTGACCCCCAGATTGCGAGTCGAGCGCCCTAACCATCTCGCCATACTATTAATAGACAGGGATAATGACACTAAAACTGTCATTCTGTGGAATCTTGTCTAATTCATTAGTTTGATGACTGGTAGAGAAGTATGATTCTTTGGAAGAATCCATCATACAATATAGATTGTTCCAACCATGTTATTTCACAACATTGCATTGCGATAGAAGTAAAACAGTATAAATGTATTATGGTTGGTTTTGAATTAAAGGCAGGGCTGTTTCTTTCCTTAAAGCATACATCTTTTTTAAGATTAGTTCTATTAAAACAGTTAAATTTCGTATCTATTTAGGAAATCCCGGCGATTTTCACTTTTTTGTCTATGATCTTGACCTTTGAATGTGAAACTAATGTCAAAAAATACAATAAGCATACCAAATTATATATATTTAGACACTTTAAAATTAACCAACTTGACAACATTATTTTAGGAATTTTTAGAAGTTGCGATCACCATAACAGAGCATTTCTGAAAGTGAGATTCTACATTTTAGAGTAACATCTCATTTCCATAAAATATAGTATATAAAGTAAATAAACATGGTTTTTATATTGAAAAACCTCGCGATCTTCACAATTTTCGTCAATGTCATTTACTTAACTTTTTGTTACAGAAATAATATAATGTCACCAAAAGATAGAACATACCAAATTGTGTATATTTAGACATTTTAAGCAAGTTGTATTAATGCATAAAATATCAAAAAGTACTAATTTCAAAACATACCTAAAAATTTCAGACTTTGGGCGAGTTTCACCACAACAGGGCAATTTTGAAAGCTGACATTCTAAAGTTTAAAATAAGACCTGTTGTTGCTTTAAGTACTGATCTTGCATTAAACTCCTAAAATATGCATGCTAGAGCCTTTTGGCCGCTTATTTATAGTCGGTATCATCATAATGAAACAATAAAAGGAAACTGATAACGCTACATAGACTAACTAACCCTGAAATGATTGTAGGGTACAAAGTAAATGGATATTAAGGAATATTCTATAGTCATAATCATTAATGTGCATACTTGTCAAGTGACACTCTGTAGCCAGCTATCCGAGTTTGAAGAAATATTCTAATGTCACATTAATGTGCGTACTTGTGAAGTGTTATTTTGTTGCCAGCTATCTGTGTATGATGGAATATTCTAGCATTAATGTGCATTATCATTAAGTGCCATTTCTCTGAGTATTGTTGTAACGTTTTGTTGGGTGTTTCTTAAAATTACCTTGTGAAAATAATGCGAAGTTCAGTCACGTAATGATAACAAATTAGTTTATTTCTCCCTAACGTTTGCTACAGGCTTCTATCACTTGTATGTTTAAGAGCTGAAAACGTACTAAATGTTTCTCTGATTTTTTGAACTTTTAATGTATCTTTTTTTCTATATATTTCACTAAGTATCTTGATATTTAACATTCACGAACATTATAGGTGTTCTATGATACTTTAATAAACTTTTTAAATAAAGTATTATCTCTTTACTTCTTATTAGATTCGTAGTTTTATATATGTAATATATTTTTAATAACAACGTTAGACCTCTTAAAAAGGCACCGTAAGTAAAGTGTGTCTAGCTTAAGCCCTGTGACAAAGAACTATTGGGCACAATGGGACCAGTTGAAGCTTGAAGATGGTATTCTTCTCCAGAGATGGGAAAGTGACGACCTGGCAAACAGTTATACCGAAAAAGTTACGGGAAGTTGTACTGCGTCAATCCCATGATAGTTTAACAGGAGGACATCTCGGAGTTAAGAAGACATTGAGTCACCTACGACAGAGATTTTATTGGATAGGTATGAGGCAAGATGTGGAAGAATGGTGCAGGACCTGCAGTACATGTTGTGCTAAAAGGGGACCCAAGCATAAGGGACGTGCTCCAATGAAGTTATATCAAGTTGGCGCACCAATGGAAAGAGTAGCTGTTGACATTGCTGGTCCTTTGCCCCAAACTCGTGCTGGAAACAGGTACATTTCTGTGGTGATGGATTATTTCATCAAGTGGCCTGAGGCATATGCAATACCAAATCAGGAAGCTACAACTGTAGCTTCGGCTATTAGTGATTTCTTCTTCAGGTTTGGTATGCCATACGAACTGCATTTAGATCAAGGCCGTAACATTTAATCAGCTGTGTTCCAAGAATGCTGCAAGTTGTTTGGCATCCGAAAGACCAGTACAACGCCACTTCACCCACAGTCCGATGGGAT
>NW_013668354.1:122505-144485 GCF_000517525.1 Limulus polyphemus | reverse complement strand
CATGGGAAAGCCCATATGACATAGTGGATCGTCTCTCAGACATGTACTTCCAAAAAAATGTGGTCGGCGAGGTAAGCCGAAGGTGTTACATGCCAACAGGCTTTGGCATTATCACGGTCCAGGACATTTCATTTGGAACGAACTGAACAAAGGAACACATGATGCTGCTGAAGACGTGTCACCTGAAAAAGCGGCTGTTGGAGAAGAAACTCTACCTGGTTTTGAGAGGGAAACAGTGAAGCCGTTAATGAAGTTACTACCAATGATGTGACTGCTACCGATAATGGGACATTTCCTGATAGAGCAGATGAACCAAGCCAATGAGACAGAGACCAGTACGGAAGAAGATATGTCCTGTAAAATTAAGAGACTTTGTTGTATTTTAATTTTGTTTGTAAATACTGTACATTTAATTAAGTTATTGTTAATTATCTATTGGTTAAACGTAAGTGGCTATTGTTCAGGATGAACAATACTAAGGAAGGGGCAGTGTTAAGACAGCAGAAGTCTCGTGATGCTGGGAGCCTGCACGCTGGTGTTTCTAGAATTATCGGGGAACCCTGCGAATGTTCGAGTGATTGCTAGATGCCCTCTTTTTTAGTATATAAGCCTGGCAAAGAAAGCCACCGATATAAGCAGATATAGATAATTAAGTCAAGCGAACAGCAAGCACAGTAACTAAAGTGTGTGAATCACTGTGATTTATAGCATGTGTTATAAAGGTTGTTAAGTTTAAAGTGACTGTAGAAATTCTGTGTATTACTAAAATTTGTATCGAGAAAGAATACACTGGTTTAATCAAGAAAGGACTTGTATCGCTGAAGTTCCTTGGAAAGAATTTATACCGGAAGTTAACAAACAAGTAGATACGCAACAGTATATACCACACGATTCTATTATTCTTGGAACCATTCACCATAACTTTGTGTGTACTACGACTACTTGAGCTTGTGGCAAAATTCATCTCATGGCCCACTAGTTTAAACTAGCTGGAGTAACTTACTAGTAACCTTCCTGAATATGTTACACCATTAACATAAATGATACTTGCATTTGACAGTCCTATTTGCCAAAAGTGTATGGACATTTTCAAAACCAGTTAACACCTAAGCTACAGTTGAAGATAGGGGTTTCTTTCCTAGCACTCTTTGACATCTTTGAATTTCAATTCTGGATGCATTCTTCGCACTGCTATGGTATCTGCACCAGGGAAATCATGCAACCACAATGCCTGTGCCACAACAGCTTGCAGCATAAACTCCATTTCTGTCATATCTTGGTGGCAATAACGAACTTTGAGACTGTCTCTGAGCTGAGTTTGCAGCAGCCACTACCGTTGCTTTTTCTTCTCCTTCAGCACGGTTCCACATTAGTGCTTCAAAACTTTGTTGACACTGAAAATGTCTTAATGAGAAACAAATCCCTTAGACATGTGGTGCCTCATGACATCACCCAGCAGGCTTTCTACAAACTTGTCAATGAATATCTCATCACAATCTGCAGGAGATATACTTATGAATGCATTCCCAAATAATCTTCTTAAATTGCCAAGTTTTGGAAAGGCCTCCACTTTTGAGTTTTGAGCTCTATCCTGTGGATTGCTGTTTTACACTGGATCAAATTTGCACAGCAACTTTTTGACAAGTGTTCCAGTCTCAGTTCTCCCAAGTATTAAGCATGGGACTGTCTAGACCCATTCAAGTTCATCTATTTCAAACAGCATCTACCCAAATTCTCCTTGAAGTTCCCTTAAATCTGTTTATCTGCTTCCCACCACCTCTACAATTAAATGATGGTGTTGAGAGTAACTTGCTTTCAGCTTCTCTACTGCTGTGAAGCTAAGAGGATGTGCATACTTGATGAAAGCCCTTGTCTTCTGGACATTGAATGTATTCACATCCTGAAAAATAGAACTTCCTTGAACAGAGGTCATTATGATTTTTAATAATGCAATTTATTATACAATACTTCATCGTTACATCCAAAAATGTCTTTGGTTGATGAAGGTGGTTTTGGAGCATCAGCAGTATGCCTTACTGACCTAAAATGACCTTGATTAACTCTTAATCCTGCTGAACTATAAGATGCTACCTGTTGGTATTGTGAAGAAGCATGTTGGATTTCTTCCAGTGTGCACATCTTCTCACTCTTCTTGAGCACTGGTAACTCAAGCCAGCACTTTACACACCTGGAATTCTTAACAAGTGCCTTTAAGAGTCCCATACAAATAACCTTAACAAGTTTTAGGATGTTTAGGCTGCTTGATGCCACCATAACCCTTCCCTGCTATCCTATGCTCCACAAAACGGGAGGTAACCACCAAAAGATACATCAGCGGTACCTAGGATTACCCAGCTAGGCTCGTATCAACCTTATAGTTTCAAGAATAAAGTGAAAATGATGTAGCTCTCACCACTGCTAGCAAAAATTGCTGGGGTTAAGAGAGCACTCCTTGTCACACATGCTTTTTACATTTGTATATTGTGATCATGGAAGGGCATTGTTGAAGACTATGTACAGTTAAAGTGTGAATTCAATCTAAAAATATAAAAAAATATCTCCAATAACAAACTCTTTGGCCACAGCACCCAAATATTATTTTAACTTGTCTATGAAATTTATGTACACTCATATCAACAGATTGGTTGAAGTATCTGGAAAATGCAGGATCAGAACTATTACATATAGAATAAATTCAACATGGACAGCAAAGTAAAATAAATAAACAAAGGAGGAAGTAAACAAAATATTTATTCACTATAATGAAAAGTCTACCAAAGAGCTGGACAGCTTCATAACAGTTTGCATTCAAACTGACTGGTGAGACAGAAGGATTCCTAAACACATTCACACAGGAGGATAGGAAGAAAATAATGTTGTAATGTATTTTCAAGTCAGATTAAACAGTCCAAGTGCAATATCCAGTAATCTATAATCACCTGTCAGACAATTCAAAATCACATATTCATAGAAGATAACTTCCAGCTCTTCAAAACTTTTTCAAGCATCTTGAGATTTGCTTCCCCCACTTCAAGGAGCATACATAGACACAGGACCAAACTTAATATCAGCTTGTATGAGATAGCCACTGTTATACATAACATGTTCTTAAGCAAAAGCATCATCTAGTTTATAAAGATGTCATAAGCAATATGCAAAATATCTGCAAGAAAATTAAGAAAAATTATCTGAATATAGCTCACTACCAATATATTCTAGTGATGTTGAAAGGGGTAAATTAACATTCATTTCAACTGTGACTGCTAGAAGTATAAAGAATAAAATAAACTGCAATACTAGACTTCAAGACTGCATTTTATGTATGTACTGAGTTTCTAAGCTAACTGTTATTGTTTTAAACATTTCCAAATAGTTTTTAATCACTGTGGAACTGTTCACTAAACTGAGAATTTCAAATCTCATGTAGCCTTAGTATCATGTTTATACAGTAAGCCTGAAAATGGGGTATGAAGCAAGAAAAATATTTATTATTAAATTATATTAACATTTGGTTTCCTGTATAAGATTACCAGTTGTCCCAGTTTATAGCTTTATATTTTGTCTGATTGAAAACAGTAAAAGTTTTAAATTGTTCCAGTTTCTGTGTACCTCAATGTGAATCTGATATGTAGGTTTGTCATTACATACAGCTTTACAAAACTACAATTGAAGAATCACCTGACAAAGATAGATTGTGTTTTCTTATCCTAGCATGCCATTGGGCAGCTGCTTGAAATGAGGTTTGAAGACCTGCCCAGCTATAAAAATGGAAAACTATGAAGCAACATTTTTCTTTTAAGTATGTTCAAGACAACTTACACACACTTTTTATTTTATTATTATTTTTTAACTAGATAAAGTTTTAATAAAAGTTGTTTATGATTTTAAAACACTATGAAATCAAATTCTGACTATTTAGCAAATGGTAAAAAGCATTATTGTAACTTCTGTTTTAGAGCTGTTACAATGTCCCAGTTTTTTACTTTAGAAATCTGGTAACTCTATTCCTGTACAATAATATAAATATATACCAACATAAAAATATTAGTGTCTAGTGATGATCAAGTGCTCTGCTAGTTATAGATCCTGAAACTATAAGGTTTTATGCCTATTTTAACTTCTGAACACACACATATAACACATTTAACTTCTCATACACTAAAGGTAATGGTTAATATTATGTAACTCAATGTATTTCAACTAATCTGATTATTAGAGCACAAGGGTATTTAAGAAAAAAAAGTTTATCACAATTCAGTAGTAGATGAAAATTATACAAGGAACTTCACATTCTTGATCATGTTATGATATTCTAGAAGTCTTAATTTGCACTTGTATTCTTTATTTATCAACTAAAGAGTTTATGGACTTTTAGAAAGCCTGAAAATGATTAATTTCAAAGAAAAACATTAGAATTACTAAGACATGATTGAGTAGTAACAATGGAGGTAGATAACTTATATCTGTTTGTACTTTAATAACTAACATCTTCAACTGTAAATTATTCAAGTGCTGTCAACAACACTGGTGTGAGTTTTAGTATCAAACATATCTGATACCATATATTGTCTACCACTCACTTTATGAACAGAAACCTTCATGGAAAAGTACTTCGACAACTCCATTAAAAGTTTGACCAGCCTTATTTCAAGTTAGTTGTTTGGTTTCCCAATCTTTTAAGATGGTGACACAAAATTATTCAACAAAATAAGAAGTGACTAGAGGGAGGAAGACAGCTACAAACAATCATACTGATGAAAATAATGTCAATTTCACCACAATTTTAAGTATTCCAAATCTCATATTACGGACACAAATTAAGAACTAAAACTTCAGTTTTATCTAATTCACAATGATTTTAATTACCTACTCTTAAAGTAGTGATGTGTGGTGGGAAACTTAAACAAGGTTGAACCAAATTAAGATTAGAATGTTATAGTTACATATCATACATACAGTTGTAACCATACAGAAAGCCTGCTTTATGCTAGATAAAAAATAAAGGATGACAACAGTATTACGTAACAAGCACATTTTTTTCAAACATTCCTCTTCTTTAGCTCAAAACTACAAGTTTTACAAACTGCTACTTATCTGACTAAGTCTGGCATGCAGAACACTGAGAGGTCAATTACACAAACACTTTCAATGACAGGGTTTTTCATAATACAACACTGTTTAGTCAAGAACAATTGTTTAATACAGAATCTCTTACACAAAAACAGTCACAGATAGAGAATACATAATCTCTAGAAAAGGGTATTATTTGACAATACAAATTTTAATGACTGACAACAGTATTCAGAAACTTATTATGTTTGTTACTTACTTAAAAATTAGTTACTTTTAATCATGATTACAATGGAGAAAAGCTGTGAAGTCCAACCTATTATACTTACTTGAAAATATCTTTAAAAAAAAACCATTCACATGTGACAGTATCAATTGATCTCACATAATGTTCTTACAAATCCACGCACACTAATGGCCATGTGAAGGAAAAGTGTTCACTTAATAGTATAACATGACAACAGGTAGTAAGATTTAAAGGAAAACAAAAAAAATAATGATTACACAGAACAGCTACTGTATCCTTAAAGATGAATTATTTCACTGTAGACACAGTGAAATCATACAGTTTAGCTTTAAGATTTTCAGTTAAGTAGTGTATTTCTGCAAAAGTTCCGTTGTCCCATATGTTTAATGTATTTATTTGTGAGCATTGCACCATTATAAATAGTTTTTGTCAAAAGTTGTTAATTAAAATACATTAACAATTTGAAGTGAATGATAAACTACGTATGTAAACTTGACATACCAGCTTGAATTAAAATCATTCATTGAAAACAAAATTTATATATACTTATGTATATGGTGGCAGAAACATAGCATACATTTTTGGGGCTTTTACAATGATGAGTTTAAAGCAGTGTTATCCAACTGAAACACACCAAGATAAATGAGGTACTTTTAATTGTTTTCTCTAATCAGATAACAATCCTGAAATCATAAAGCATGTTAGTTCTGGTTACACGAAAGTGTAAATTTAGTTCAGTTTTCATATAAGAAAATCACGAGATATCAAAGAGCTACATTTTTCATTACAAAAAAGGAATACTGACATTTTCATTAAATTTAAATGTTGTTCAGTATTCAACATATTTGAGTTTTTCTTTAAAGAAAGCATATTCTTTGTCAATTTAAAACTGACGTTTTACCAGCTCTTAGTAATTGCTTAAAGATGAAAAGAAACAATATATAGAAACACAAAACAATCTATAAAAAAAAAGAAAAAACGTAGTATCTAAAGTTGTACAATCTTCCACCACATTACTATTACATGTTATCCTTTTATCTAGGAAACAAACAAGTCAGGCCAATGTGTATGTTTTGAGTTCATAATATAAACTCTATGGTACACTTATACATTCACTATACATAAGTTTCTCTCATCAACAACTTCTTTGGGATGCTCTTCTGTCATATGGTTCTCATCAACTAATCTATAAGATAAAGTTCTGAAAATGTTTTTAAAACACTTTTATTCTTTCACTATACATCATCGATAGAGTTAAGTGCCCTCTTTTTCTGGAATAATTCATCGACAGCTTCTTTGGCATGCTTTTCTGTTACCTGGTTCTGATCCACTAATCTATGAGACAAAGTTCTGCAAATTTTTTTAAACATTTCTTTGCTTAACTTGTTTTCTTTATACTTAGGGTTCAGAAACTTTCTCACTAAGTCAGCAGCAGATTTTAAGTGTACAGGATTAGTAGAAGCTGACTGCATAATTTTTGCCTTTTTTGCTATCTCAATGTTATTATTATCATGGGTTTCTCGTTTTTGTGGAAAAGTACTGTTTCCAGAATTTGAAGAAACTGACTTTTCTTCTTTTTCCACACATCTACTGATGCTTTTATTGTTAGTGCCACTTCTATTATCAATTTCAATGAAATTATTCATTAATGGATTGAAAGAACTAGAACAAGTTTCATATTCATAATTATTTGCTCCTATTTTTTCAATGTCCATTTCAACAGGACCTCCAGTTCTTTCATATGCAAATGGCGGCCTTTCAAAGGAAAAGGAACTTTCTTTCTTTTCCTCTTCAGTACTGTTCAGAGTCTTTAGTATTTCATAGTCTTGAACTTCATTACGTTTTAAAACCATATTCTGTGTGCCTGTAAAAATACTAGAATAACTAGCACAGCTAGGAATCAGGTTTTTCAACTGATAACCAAAATTACTTGATCTCTGAATAACAGCAATATTACTTAAGTTAGTAGAACTAGCCAAGTCTTTAGAGCTGGAAAAAAGCTTTTCTTGTTTTAATAAACTAGATTTTGTTACAGTGTCACACAAACTATATGACCTCTCTTTTGATATGTCTTTTCCACTTACTAAGGTGTCATTACGAGCTCTTTTAGAAGCACTGTGAGATTCATCAAAACACACTAACAATGGATGAAGTTCCAGGTTTTTAGATGACTCTCTCAAGGCTTTGAAGACTTGTGCAAATTCTTTTTTGTACATGTCAATGTTCTTTTTTGTTTTAAAAATTGAAAATTCCTTATCAGTAGCACAGTCTAAAATATCTTGTTCTTCAAGTCTGAAACCACTTAATAAAGGAGTACAGGTGTTATAGTTAGCTTTTATCTCTTCTTCTAACTTTGATAAATATTCTTCACGAGTATTAACATTAACGTCTAAAATAAATGAGCTCAGTGGTTCTAATACTCTTGAATTCTTGGGTGGTTTTATCAACTTTTCGTCTTTAACTTTTCCTAATTCAGCTTTGATGGTGTTTGATAAACTATTAACTGCTCTATCAATGTGATCTTCTCTGTTGGTATCTCCAGATGTATTCTTGCAATTATAAATTTCTTTCTTTTGCTCCAGTCTTTCAACTTCATATAACTCATTACTTGTTTCCACACTATGATTGGAATTTTTCTTTTTAGACACCCTTGTAGCTTCAAAATGATCAAGTCTTCGGTCAACTGACCTGGGCTTATAACAAACATCACAATATTTTTTGCATTTATACAATTCATCTCCAAACTCTTTCATCAAAAATGAGTGTCTACAATGAGCTTCCTCACAATATTTTCTCATGATTTTAAAGCTTTTATAAGCAGAATGAGCTTTGATCTTTTCTTCTTGGGTCTTGGCTGCCTGCTCATCCTTTTTCAAAATATCCATAATTAAATTTCTGTCCTCTCTTGAGTAGTATATACGACATCTAGCAGGCTGGCCATCCCCTCCTGCTTGCCCAGACTCTTGATAATATCCATCAACTGAATGGGCAACTGACCAATGTGCAACAAACCTCACAGATGGTATGTCTGTGCCTTTTCTAAAGCCAATTGTTGTAACAATTACAGATATTTTACCCAACATCCAGTCATGCTGAGCTTGGGATTGATCTTCATCTTTGAGTCCTGCATGACATGGTCTAGAGTTAAGACCAAGCTTGGTCAATTTGTCAGCAACCATTTCACAGGATTCTTTTGTTTGACAATACACAATGCCAGAACCTCTTTTAGTAAATTCCCATTCTTTACCTAAAGCTGACAAAGCAAATGATTTCAAATCATCAAATGGATTATCCATGCATTCTTTGAAAACAACATCATAATAGATATTAGAACGAAAACTTGATGCCTTGAAAACAGCAACAGGTGGTTTAAGATTAAGGTAATATAAAACATCATTCATAACAGTCACAGATACTGTTATTGTCAAAGCCACCCAAGGAACTCTGGAATATTTCTTTCTTAACTCTCCTAACTTTAGATAATGTGGGTGAAAATCATGACTCCATTGACTGACACAATGAGCTTCATCTACAGCTACATAAGCAAACATTCGATTCTTGCAAAGCTGATCCAAAATTGAATGAAATTCATCTGTGAAAACTTGCTCTGGAGTAACATATAAAAGTTTGGTACAAGGATATGCAGAACACAGGTCTTCACTAACTCTGGCTATTTCTTCTTTGCTCACAGTGCAATTTAAGGTCTCTGCACAAATTCCACGAGATTGCAATTGTTTTACCTGGACAGTCATTGATGCAATCAAGGGTGAGATTACCACTGTTACACCATTTCTCTGTCCAGCCAAAGCAGGTAGTTGATAACACAATGACTTCCCAGCACCTGTTGGCATAGAGATAAACACATCTTGAGATGCAGAAGCTACACTTTTGATGGCATCTTCCTGGACTGAGTTTATGAAATCTTGGAAGCCAAAGACATTATTCAATGTTTCTATTACTTTTCCCTTAAATCCTGTTGAACTACACTGATATTGATAAGAATTTGGTTGGTTTTCTCTAGCTACCTCTTTTCCATTCATTGTTTCAGAAGATAAATATTTCTGTACCAATAAGCTATTCCAGATATTTTTAGGCTTTCATGGTTTTGTGCTATTAAGTTTCAATAAATTTTTATTAGTAAAATCCTGTAATAAGATATTGCTATGAATTGAGTCAAAGTAGTATTTTTTTCCCCTTCTTTGAAAAGAAACTAGAAAACCTTCTTCAAAACAACAGTTAAGACAAAATACATTCTAAGTTTTCAACTGCATTTCAAGATGAATGCAAGAAAGAGATTTTTGTTTGACATTTACTAAAGCCAAAGAAGTATTTCAGATGATCTAACGATTTCAAATACTAAACAGCATTTGTCTTGAACAAATAATCCACCTAAATCCAAACTTAAGGTCTACTTTTGCAAACTTTTAAACTCAAATTTCTTGTTGCATTTAGTACGACAAACCATAAAAACTCTTATCCTGAGCAATAAAAGTTTTTTAATATCTCCATATAGCTTTTTGAATTGGATCTTTCAAACTTTCTGAAACCAAAAAAAGATAATACAGACATCCAACAGTTGGTTTTTTTTTTGCCTAGCCCATTTCCTCTTTGGCAGGAATATATTGATTCAGGTGCCAAAAAATTAAGGCTTCATTTCTTCTTTAACTAGTCTATATACACTACGTAGATGCACTGGGTCCAATCAGTAAACATGCAGCTTCTGAATAAAGTAAATGTATTCTGCTGGAGAAAAAAAAAGAAACGGATGAAACATGATGTAATACATTAATCATGTACTGAAATATCATCATTTACTTACACTTTTTTTTCAAGTTTATAATATTAATCACAATCTCTCAACAGTAAAAACAAACTGATTTAAAACCTCTTCATGTATTCAATGTTATCCACTAATGTATAAAGCACTTTTGCACATATCCAAAATTAAAAATACTTATTCCTGGTGAATGTATGGTAGTTAAAGTATCTTATTGTCTTTATATGCTTTCATGCACCTTTAATGCTTTATTTTTATAGACTACCTTACCTTTGAGACCCATAATATACATTTTTCCAGGTCTTAACAATTCTGCACAACAGTGCAACATCCACACATACATATATATTTCTCTACTAATAGGCTATTCAAATGTTTTTAGGCTTTTATGGTTTTGTGCTGTTAAGTTTCAATAAACTTTTATCAGTAAATAAATAAATAAATATATATATATACATATCCATAGTTCATGTTTTCCACTAATTCACTTGATACAACTTTGGGGTTCATAGTACTATTGTTATGGGTTACACCTTTAGCAGTTGTTTTGAACTGTCATGATTAAACCAGTCAAAGCTCACCCACAAAGAGGTTCATATTTTAGGAATTTATTACATGTGACATGCATTTAGTGCTTATTCTTCACCTCAAATATATTTGAATATATAATGTATATTAGTGTAGCCACAATCACAAACTTCAGCGTGTACATGTATTGTTTGTCAAAATAGAGAAGTCTATGGGTATGCTTCCCGAGCAAAATGTTTCGAAACATGATACCAAAACTGCATTTCTTGCATATCAATTTCTGATTTCATGTATATATTTTATGTATCCTTAGCTTAACCACTTTCAGTTATCCCATAGTCATATGACTGTTAAACATATGTTTTCATACCAGACACAGGTCCAAGAGAAAAAACTGTATATCAAATATTTAAGCGTTTCGTTTTAAATCTCTGTCATACTGTTTTTAGACTTAGCTTCACAGTCACTATGATCTTGTTAACAAATAACAAACCAATTTGTTCAGTTAATTAACACCACCAAACTGGTATACATGTGTGTGTGTGTGTGTGAGAGAGTGGTGAGAATTGGATCAGATGTACTATTAAATGTTGAAATCTCTGCAGTATATTTTTCATAAGAAAATGGTATATAATTTGTTAATACTATGATAGCAACTATAGAGTTAAATAAGCTGACAGAGATAGAAGCAAATTCAGTAGTAAGTTGAATATCACCTTGTTTACAAAATGATTATTAAACTGGAGCAGACTTGTCAGTGTTGCAATATACACGTTCTGAAATGCAATTGATTGGTGTGAATTAATACAAGGGGATTTTGTGTATTTGTAATTAAGTGCAAAGTTACACGAGCTATATGTGCTCTACCCACCATACGTATCAAAACCCAGTTTCTAGCATTGTAAGTCTGCATAAATACCACTGTACCATTGGGGGGCTATTAGGGGGAGTCTATTACCTAAAATTGTTAGTCAATAATATGCTATTCTATATTTATTAGTTGGGCTGTCATAAACCTTGAATTTAATGTTAATTTTCTTTCAAACAGCTTAATAAAAAAGCATAGTAGCATCCCAAACTCCAGCTTGAAATGGGTGTATGTTTCTGTTAGTTACACATCTGTTATCTGAACAGTCACATAGAAGTAGGTTATGTTCTCCGAGTAAGTAATCACAAGGAGAATGTATCTGTTTTAGAATAATTATTTTTAGCTAAACAGAACTTGTATGAAGCAAGCAAAAATTAGGTCTGACACTCATTAACAAAAAAAATCTAAATATTCAAGTCTATTTTCACAGATCAAATTTATAAAACTAGGTAACATTCCAAAAGTTTGTATATTTTGAGCAATTTATATCCTTTTTGAGTATTCAAAATGAGGCTTGACCAGTATTATAATCTACTATGAATGGATTCTAGGGACTTGTCACACTTAAATTAAGGCTTAAAGTTTTTTTTAACAATGATAGCCAAAACCTTCTATTTTTGAATAATAACACTTCTCTCATAAAACATGCCCTTTACATAATGTTTACAATCCAAATGCTCCACTTTACACTTTTCAATGTTCTACCTAAATCACAATTTAGGTCTTCCTGAGCAAGAAAAACACTCTAAACAGATTCAACACTTCACAGCATGTTAGCGATATCTATAAATTGATAAATATCATTGTCAAAGGGCTATATCACACAAGTTAAAAAAAAATGGTCAAATTATTCAAGTGAAAAAATCAAACAAAAAACTAATGTCACCTTTTGCTTTCTACAACACAGTTAATTTTATATACACTTCTCAATACTTCTATTAATATCATATGATTCTAATTAACTTCCAGTTGGTAAATATTGAAGGCATTCTGAAAATCCAGATATGTACAACATAGACCAAGTTATTTTCACACAAAAAAAGCAAATGTCCTATCAATAAACTTCAGTATGTCATTTAGACAAGACAACTGGAAGCTATTTAACCTTTTTTAAAGATGAGGAAAAGCTATTCTTAGATAATTTATCATTAAAAAAAAAGTTATGTTTTTAAAAAGCTTGGAAATCTTACATACAATTCATAGACTTGATGAAAACAGTCCTACATATTTAAACAAAGTAATGAGTTTTGGGTGGGGTAATGATATTTTCTCATTGTGGTTTAAGAAAAAAAAAATTTCTCACTAGTTTGTTGGATTTTTTGGCAAGAGTTTTGCAAGTTGGGATTAAAGTATTTGATTATGTTGTTCATCTAGACTTTCAGAAAGCTTTCTTTACAGTTTCTCATAATTGGTAAGTTAATCAGTTAGATTCTTCTGGAACTGGCAAAAAAACTCAAACCATAGATTTAAATTAGTATGAAGGAAGAATATGGAAAGTTGTGATAAATGTGACAAGTGAGATCACTAATGGATCTAACTTTAAACTTTTGTTGTTTTAACTTAGCTAATGGACATTTTTAATTGGACATACTGATAAAATGTGGATTTTTTTTTTAAAGTTCAAGACAGAAATGTTTCTTATAAAAAAAAAGGTAGTTCCAAGTAAAAACAAAATTCAGGTTGATTCAAAAAAGGATAAAATCATGGAAAAACATCATAAGTATAAGAAGTTTAAATTGACTGCTATGATGGAATACAGAGGGTTATAGAAGATCAAGAGAACTGGTCAAACAGAAAATTACTATTCTGAAAAGGGTATATGAACAGTGGGTGGCTGAAAATGCAAAAATTAACAGCAAGGATTTCTTTAAACTTATTAAGGGCCATAATGGTAGAATGAGAGTAGTAATTGAAGCCTGATAAAGGAAGAATGTTCCCATCTGGAAATTTCACTTCTTTCTTCAATTGTTACTAATATAGCTTTAATCAGTTATCCCTTTTCTTCAACAGTTGCTAGATGGAAACAAGATGAATACACTAATTCTGAGTTTAAGAAAAAATTGAAAAGTTTAAAAAAATGATAAGGCTCCTAGGTCAGATATTTCTCCAAATGTTTTGAAGAAGGTTAAAAATTGGTTATGCAAGCCACTTGCTAGTTTTTATAAGTCCTTGAATAGTGGGTAGGTGCCAGTGAATTGGTTTGAATTTTGTGCAAAGCTGCACAAGGGCTATCTGCACTTGCCTTTCCTAATTCAGCAGTGAAAGACTAAAGGGAAGGCAGCTAGTCATCACCTCCCACCACAAACTCTTGGGCTACTCATATACCAATGAGTAGTGGGATTGACCATCAAATGATAAAATGCCTTGACAGTTGAAAGGATAAGAATGTTTGGTGAGATGGGGATTCAGATTGTGAGTCGAGCACCGTAATGAGAGAATTGGAAGTTGTCTAATGTTACTCATCTTTGCAAGGAAGGTGATAAAAATTGTCCTAGTAATTATAGGTCTATTAGCCTTACATAAATGGTGGGAAAAGTTTTTGAAAGTCTGATAAAAGATGCTTTATACAGTCATTTAACAAACATTTTGCTGAATAGTCATGGTTTTACTAGAGAAAAATCTTCCCTTACTATTCTTTTCACATTCCTTGAAAGAGGTTAATGCTCATGTAGATAAGGGTAAGAGTATAGATTTCATGTGTTTGGATTTTCTTAAAGCATTTGACAAGGTGCCACATAAAAGAATTGTTAAAAAATCTCTATATGTGTAGGCATAAGTTGTCTCATTGGATATGAAGGTAGCTGGAGGGAAGAAAACAGAGGGATGTTATAAGTGGAGTTCAATTAAACTGAATTAATGTCACAAGTGGAGTACCTCAGGGCTGTGTTAAGACCTTTGCTCTTTTTGATTTAGATCTGTGGCTTAGATGAAGTAATGTTCAGCAAATGGTTATACTTCTGAGGATATGAAGATCTTGGGTGTTGCTGGCTGTGAGAAGGATACTGCTGTTTTGCGAAAGGATTTTGATCATTTGGTGAACTGGACAAATATATAGCAGATAGATTTTAATAATAATAAATGCTACATAATGTATGTGGTTTGCCTTAACTTGAATTACAAATATAATTTTGATGGGAATAACCTTAACAGTGTTATAGAATAAAAGGATCATAAGTGTTCTGGTTGATCAGTCTTAAATCATCCAAGCAGTGTGCTGTTGCTATAGTAGGGAAAATAGGATTTTAGGTTTTATCTACAGAAACACTGAATACAAGTCTACAGACTTTATAATTTCATTGTATAGGATACTGGTTAGAGCATGTGTGGAATACTGTATTCACTCTTACTTTAAATATTTGGAAAGGGTTCAGAGGATGGAAAAGTTGTCATATGAAGACAGGTTAAGATCTTTAAAATTTTCTCTTAAAAAAAAAGTTACAGGGGTCTGATTTAGGTGTTTAAGATTGTTAAGAGAACTGATAGTGTAAATGAATCATCTTTTTCATAATAAATAGTGAGGATGGAATATCTAAGGGACACAAATTTTGGCAGGATAGCTGTCAACTTCAACTAAGACAGGCAATTAGTGATAACTGTTAATTGATTAGTACAATGCTCCTCAAACCATGGTACATACAAGCAAAAAAAATACCAAGCATGGGGTGGTGCATATACCCAATTTGATTTTATTACTCATCAGGATCTCTATCAGGCTACCCTCAATTTGAAATTCTTTTAGGCAGGATTAGAGTAAATCTATATATGAGACCTTGGGCTTGATCAAATACATTTTAATTAACTTATTGTTGGAGTAACTGAAAACAGTAATAATCAAAAACACTAATTTTAATTAATAGATTAGCTTATATGGCAATAATCAATGCTCATAGGCAATTGATTATTTTATATTACTTTTTTAACAGGATGGTTGGAATGGTTTGCCTTCAGATTTGGTGGATGTAGTAAATTTGAAGGAAGTCTTGGTAAGTATTTGAATGATAAAGACTGGCTTTGAGAATTTTAGTTTAGTTTGGTGGATGGGATAGTCCCTTGTAGTTCTCAAATTTTATAATCATGTTCTAATTCTAATGCAGAAGGACATGTGGTCTTATCTGTGAAAAATTAATTTCTAAATTGAAAAACATAAAGACATGCATTCACATTATGGAAATTTGTAAAATCTTTATTTTTTATGTGGTAGAAATATTAGTGTGTAAAGTAAGGAGAATTTCATTAAGATAAATGAAAAAAAGTCAAGCCTTCAGCTGAATGTTTGGAAGTTTTGAGAAGGACAAACACAATTCTGTGATCTAATTACAGATATTTTTAGTTTATATGTGGTGGAAAATGCATTGTACAAAATTATAGTAAGGCCTCATATGGAGTACTCTTATTCAGTTTTGGTCCCCTTATTATAATAGATACATTCATTTACTTGAAAAAAAAAGATCAGACGTGAGCTTCCAAAATTACTCCTGGTTTGAAACATTTAAAATATGCATAGAGACTGAAAGGTTTGAGCTTATTTTCTTTGCAGGATAGAACAACTAGAAGTGACCTGATTCAGGTGTTTAAAATAATTCGGGACTTACTTAAACTGCTCTTAATATTGTCTAGGCCTGAAATATTAAATTTCCAAATAATTTTAAAACATACATTTTATACCAAGAAAACATCCAAGCCCTACACATAGGTATAAAGAGTTAAAACATATTTTGAACCAGAAGGGTACACAGTAGAGCACATACCTCCACTATGCAGCACAGTGTTGATCATGTTCAGTCCCGCAAAAAATCTGATCATTTTTCACTGAATCATAGAGCAAAATTAGTGTGAAAAATCTTTCCCCATGTTAACAGATAAAAACCTTTTGTATTTTCGTGACTTTGACTCTTAACCCTCTAAAAACTAATCACTTCTAAGTTGCATCATAGTCCAAATGTATACCAATTTTCATTCAATATCATTCAGTGATTTTCGAGAAAAATTGCAGACAAACACACAAACATGCACACATAGCAGTGAAAACATAAGCTCTGTCACCTTTGGTAAATATTGGGTAATATGTCCATTTTATACAAAATAAACTAAAAAAAAGAGCAACATTGTAAATGGTAAAGCACAGATGGTATCTGCACTACTGTAGGATTAGTTACAAACAATAATATTGTTAATAAACATGAGAAAGTCAAAAGTCACATTTAAACTTAAATTCATGGACTGATATATAGTGACTGTTTGATACCAAAGTTATATCGACAGCTCCTAACTAAGGTATAATAGTGAAATATTGAGCTAATAAAGATACATTTTAGAGATATAGGTCATTTTATTTACCATAATAGAAATACTTCTTAATAAACATGAGTTCGCATTAAACAAAGTTAAGAATAATAATTATATGTACTTAAGTTTATGTTATAGCAATGTATGCTGTAATTTAGATACAACACTTAAGCGATACTAGGGGGCTCCTTGTTACTGTCCCATTCATTTAATCAAAACTCCATTTGACTATATCCAACCTCAACCCCCAAATACTCAAGCTCTCTCTTGAACTCTTCCAATCCTGTTGCTTCCACCACATCTGAATGCAATCTGTTAGAAAAATAAAATTGCCTAATTTGCAGCAACTGCTACCCTGTCAAGTTAAATCTGTCCTTTAGTCCTCGTCTATCCATTGGACAGCTTCAGTAATGGAGAAAGAATGCTGACTATAATTCTAAATTTATTTCATATCAATAAAATGCACAGGTCTATTGTACACAAAAAATCAGAAGTTACAAAAATATCTGTACTCAAGATATGTCTGTGAATTGATGACATCAGTCTAACTCAGACTCTGACAAGTCAGAGTTTATGGTGATGTTTTTGTGAAGCGTTAAAATACTTTTGTATATCATAAAGTTTGCATATTACATAACCTTCAGAACTTCCAAAATCCATATCTAGTTTTTTTCAGTATCCCACATATACAGTATCGGGTACCCTCTTCTACCATGAACTGTTGCTAAATCAGCAATATAGAGTAAGAAATGAATAGCTGATAACTCTGATATCAAATACATAATAGTGTTGAATAACACTGTAAAACTAAAAGGTCATGATATGCACGCTTTGACTACAACCTGTGCACACATAAGGTTGAACACGAAAAAATATGATGCATCAATGCTATTTAGTCATTCATTATAATTTCAAACACTTCAATGAGATCTTCTCTAACCCTACTCTTCATAAAAGAAAATAATGTTAAGTACCTTAAACTGTTCTTATATGACAGTTATATCCCAGAAATCACCCTATCACTATTATAATTAGTAACTCTCCTCTAAATCCTTTCCAATAAATTATTCATCAATGTCCTTAAAAAGTATGGAGCCCAAGACTGAGCATAATACATTACTTTAATTCTAAATCATTTACTGATTTACTAAATAAAGTCTAATCTGTAGAGTGTAAATAACTAATTTGTAATCAGAGATCTGTTCAAGTAAACGAGAACTTCCTTTGACTTGAGTTTGACTGACAGTGACAGTCAGTATCCTTGTAAGTACAAACCAGAATCCTATATGCTTTTTCACTGGCAATAACACACTGCCTAGAACTTAGAGGAAGTAGAAGTAAAAAAATTTATTAACTTTAGTAAGAATGAAGTTAACAATAAGTCCCACAATAGCAATGCGGTATCACGCTAGGCCTAACATAATATATACAATAATTGTAGAAATTTTTATACAAAAACTTAAAAGTATATATTAATCACTTGTTGAAGATAACAAAAATGAAAAAAGATTAATACCTAATACTAGCACTTGAGTAATTTAAACAGAATCAATATATAACGCATGAATTGCAGATAACATTAACACAACTCAACGCTTTGTATGATGGATCATGAATAACTGTTTGTATCTTTCATAATACGTGCTAGGTGGCAAAAAAGAAAATTGTTAATTTTTTCAGTTACATGATACGCGTGAACGATATCAATATACATATTATTTTTAACATCATCATACCCATGAGTGTTGTCCTGACCTTCTATAAACAGTATTTAATATTCTTCGCTATCTGTGTGAACTTATACTGTAATATTATTTATATATTAAACACGTGAACACATAAATTCTCTCCATAGTATATGACAATATAATAAAAAATTGGGAATTTATAAACCTGCAAATAAGGATCATTACAAAGTAAGGAAACAAGGCTGGAGATACTGTAGACATTATTTACTCAAAACTAAAAAAAAACATTTTGGCTCCATGCTGTTACCTAGAATTATATTTGGTGGAGTCAAAATATGCATTTGTAGCTTGAGGAAATAATGTCTACAGTATCTCCAGTTACTGACTATTTGATCGCATTAGTTCCAGATGCAAAATGTTAAGCTGTAAGCTGAAGATTGTCGTGGAGAGTTGTTTGAGAATATAGTAAGCATTTATAGTTTCTGTATAACTAAATTCTCTATATACAATGCACAGCAATGGGCAAATATATGCCTATACTAAGACACAACCCCCACAAGGCGCATATAAAATGTTACCAGTTTACTTACAATTCCAATTTGCCTTCTGACACAAGTAAGCATAATTCAACTAAATAGAGATAGTCGTGCTTGCTTTCACGAATACATCTGGAGTTATATTAGTGTAGTTAACACAAGAGCTATGTCATCACATTATTATTAAATGAAATTAACACAAAATTCGTATATTACACCTATCTGGTTCAGAAATAATATTGAAATGAAACATTATTCAGTAATATCTACAAAATTCAGAAATTATTTGGTTGTATAAATCAAACGTATTTCTCATTTAAAACTATTCGAAAACAAAGGAGCATTAGGTTTTTTCTTTCTTTTTGAACAAACAACTAATTCTGATTCCACTTCTAAAGATTAATTCCCATACCAGTTGCTTCGACTACAAGATATTCCTGCAGCAAACCAGTGAAAACAATCTGTCCACCATGTACTTGGTGTGGTTTAAAATCTCAAGAAATTCCGTATTTATCATTCAGCTTACGAATATTCCAGTTTGGGACCAAACTGTAAATATTTTTCACTGCATTAAGAAAACACACAGTTTCTTTCTCAAAGCGGTCTAAACTAATTGCTGCAATTCTTAAAAAGCAAAACAAATATCAGTATTTCATGTCAAAGTCTTTATTTGCCTGTAAAGTTGCACTCCTATATATATCACATTCGTGAACATGTTTAAGTATGTACCAACTGGTTCGTACATAACGGAAAACACGCCTATGCTCTCGCACACACGTATCCATCTTCAGATGCTAGCCAATGCATACTTGCAATAAAAGGCGTCACCCGTTCTGTGGCTAGCTTGGATTACACAGTAACCAAAGCTAACGTCAGTTGCGTTATCTTCTTATAAGAGTTCAGATACCTCCTTAAGAGTTAAATTACTCCAATTCAAATTATATCACGATACTTTAGATAAATATGCAAAATAACTCAAACATAAATCTAAGAAACTGGTTTACATTTTCATTGATTTATACACCTTAAGTTCCTTCTTCAAACTGTGTTAGAGCACAACTCCCTTAGTGAACTTCAGGAAGACTAGTAGAGACCTACAAGGCCATAAAATGCAGTTTTGCAAGAAAACGCAACACTAATTTGCGTCATCTTATAACCAACATTGTGAATTCAATCAGAAAGTTTGTAGCAGCAAATGTCCATCAACAAAACTTCACGTGTGTGCTCATAAAGCAAGGATTGGAAAGTCATTTCAACAAATCGATTTTCCAGAAATCCCAGCCATCAAATGTTAAGACCAACAGTCAGTTTTCTTATCTAATAACCTCATCTGTCCTAATTGTGTATTTAGCGAGTTTCGAGCAGTTTGCTGTGCAGAAATTCTTTTACAACTCAGCTAGATTATAAGATAGCTGACCAATTATTCACTGCCAACTATCAGTCGATGGCTTGAAAAATAAGGATAACAAGATTAGTAGGCATCTTACTGTAGACCACCACTTAATAGCTTGGAAAACAAGGAATGCGACTTCCTTTTAATAATCGATTTTTCAATAACTAAGTATTCTAACCGTTCTTGTTTTACTTTTGTACTGCCATCTCCTTAAAGATTTTTGGATTTATATGTTTCACTTCACCACCATCATTAACTGATGGTGCGTACACATTCTAATTATCAGCTTCTCTAGAGACAGGTGGTTAAGAAATATTGCATCACCTTCTTCAAAAGTCCAGAGACGTACGAATCCTGATAAATACAGTGTCTTCAGGTGAAGTCTGTAGCAGAATGGTGCAATGTACAGGTATATACGTCATCTTGTCAATCTACATTTACATCAGCTGCTGGCTGCAGTCTCAGAGTGTAGATAGTTTTTATCTGTTGCTGGGAAACTTCTTGACTAACTCCAAGATTTGCTGTTATGCCACATAAACATATACGAGGAAGAAAATCTCCCACTAATACATTCGTATTCCGGACCTTTGAACATTCAGGTCACCAGGAGGGTAGTATCTACATGCACAAACTTGAATAAAAAATTATAAAAAAAATATTCTACTCTATGGAAGCGTAAAATATGACGTTATTAATATCATAACTTTACTTTTATTTTCAATAACGATTCACACTTAGAAGATAATAATTATGTTCAATATTTTAGAGTTTACCAAACAATGACATAACAGTGTTTTATGTTTGAAATTCAACTGAATGATATCTATAATTTTGATATTAGCCTCTGTCATCTATACAGCTTCTTATTAAGCTGTTTTCTAAACTATCTTAAACTTTGTAAGTTAGCAAAATACTTATGGATTATTATTACAGTTAATACCTTTAACTTTTCATCTGAAATTTGTTAACTTAAAAATCTCAGACGAACTATTCTTCTTTTTATAAGCATGACGATATTCATAAAAATGTATCAATGAAAAATATACAAAGAGCATTTTTCCATTAGTTACCATAATTTTTGACACATTTACACTATACCTGAGATCTAAACTTTCCAAGCCCCTCTAATTGTTTTTGTGTGAGAATCAAATCTCTCATTTCATTAATAAAAAAATAAAGGGAAGTTTTAGAACAATTCTAAATATTTGAATCATAAAATTTACTTTCACAACAAATGTTTATATATTCCTTAAATACTCTTACACTTGCAACCGCCTTTCTTTTGTCGTCATATCACTTGTTGATTATAATCTATTTCATGTTTATGGAGAACACAGGTCTTTATTGTTTCAGTTCTCGGCTCTACCATAGTATATTATTTCTACTCAAAACAATAAACATAGAAAACAAGGTGTATTCGTTCTATGACTAGATAAAGCGTGGGTGTATATCATAGTGTTACGTATCTGCTTGTTTGTTAATTTCCGGTATAACTTCTTTCTGAGGAACTTCAGCGATACAAGTCCCTTTTTGATTAAAACTACTTTATTCTTTCTCGATACGACTTTGTAATACACAGAATTCCAC
>NW_013668354.1:121390-122389 GCF_000517525.1 Limulus polyphemus | reverse complement strand
ATCTGCCTATCTCTCTATCGCTGGCTTTATTTGCTGGGTATATATACTAAAAAAGAGGGCTCCTGGCAAACACTCGGACATTCGCGGGGTTCCTCGATAAGTCATGATCCTTCTGGAAACTCCAGCGTGCATGCTCCCAGCGTCGCGTGACTTCCGCTGTCGTAACACTGCCCCTTCTATAGTATTGTTCGTCCCAAACAATAGCCACTTACATTAAACCGATAGATAATTAACAGTAACTTAATTAAATGTACAGAATTTACAAATACAAAATTAAAATACAACAAAGTCTCTTAATTTCACAGGACGTATATTCTTCTCTAGTGGTCTCCGTGTCATTGGCTTCTGCTTTACGTGAAGTTCATCTGCTCCATCAGGAAATGTTACATTATCGGTAACAGTCACACCAGTGGTAGTAACTTCATTAACGGCTTCACTGTTTCCCTTCTAAAAATCAAATAGAGTTTCTTCTTCGACAGTGGCTTTTTCAGGTGACACGTCTTCAGCAGAGTCATTTGTTCCATTGTTGACTTCATTTCAACTGAAATGTCCTGGACCATGATAACGCCAAAGCCTGTTGGCATGCACCACCTTTGGCTTACCTCGCCGACCACATTTTATTCGGAAAGTCACGTCTGAGAGAGACTATCCACTATGTCATATGGGCCTTTCAATGGAGAAGACAACTTAGGAGACTTCCCTTTGGTCTTCCTAGGATTATACAACCACACCTTATCACCTGGTACAAAGCTGACTTCAGTAGATCTCTTATCATAACATAGCTTCATGGAATCAGCAGACGTTTTCAAGTTTGAACACACTTGATGATGAATATCATCCATCCTTTCAGATAACACTTTCACGAACTCTAGCACATTTTCAGGCAACTCTTCGTAAGGTGGGCATCCTGTTATCAGATCCACTGGCAACCGAAGTTAGCGACCAAACATCAACTTTGCTGTAGTGTATCCAGTGGATTCATGATCTACTGTTCTATAG
>NW_013668354.1:109312-120333 GCF_000517525.1 Limulus polyphemus | reverse complement strand
GATTCACACACTTTACTTACGGTGCCTACTGTTTGCTTGACTCAATTATCTATCTCCTCAATCTATCTGCATATCTATCTGCCTATCTCTCTATCGCTGGCTTTATTTTCCGGCCTTATATATTGAAAAAAGAGGGCTCCTGGCAAAAACTCGAACATTCGCAGAGTTCCTCCCTAAGTCATGATTCTTCTAGAAACTCCAGCGCGCATGCTTCCAGCGTCACGTGATTTCGCTGTCGTAACAATAGGTTAGAAATTGACTCGTAGAAAGACATTCAAATGGCTGGAAAATCATTTTTATTAATTAAATTATCATCGATCTTTACTCCATTATTCACTAGAGAATCCAAAATTAGTTAATGGTTACTTTAAATAAACAAATATATAAAATGATGTCCTTTAACTACATAAACTGAGAACAGAAGGTGATAACTCGACATTTTGATTGCTAAAGGAAATTGTTATAAAATGTTTGCTTTCTCAAGGACTACATCAGATTACTGCGATCAGATTTCCGGAGTGATATTCTGCTTGTCTGTGTTGTAATTTCTGATAGATGTTGACAAATTATGATAGATTTATTTGGGAGACATGAAATAGTACCATAAGGAAGACGAGGATACTATAACTTGAACTTGACGTTGCAAAGGGGATTGTGCTTCAATTCAGATTTCAGCATTAAAATGTATTGAACGTCGTCTAGGCTTGGATTTCAACGAAAAAATATCACAAAAAACTGTTCAAAATTAATCAACCGCTCTAATCACATTAAGGTGTACAGAAATATATAAGTGGGATAAAAACGATATAGAATAAAAAAAGCCTTTTTACTAAAAAAACTTAAAAACATTTTTTCCCCAAAATATAAAAGTTTCTAAAACGCACAAGAGATATTTTATGGTATTACAAGATAAAATTCTGTTATATTTCGGAATCTGCTAGAGTTTTTATAAACAGTGGGAATTTGTTCGAAATTCTGCTATATGCAAGAAAATCTGTAAGATCTGGTCGTCATATTGAAGCCAATATTCAACGGCCCTATAGCGCCAAGTATTGGCGTTTAGATTACCAACGAAAATCATTATCAAAAGATAGACTTTTCAAGGTCTATAATAGCACTTAACACTTTTATCGCTATCTATGGGTTTTTAATTAACAACAACCAAAGATCTACATACCTGTACAAGAGGGTGGGGTGGGGGGCAGCCTAACTATTTGTCTGAAGAGTTGGACTTAATGTGGCAACATACTGCTCTTCTAGAAAGCCTTTTTGTACAAAGTGTTGCTCAGTATTTAATAATTTGTAATTTTCCTACTCAAAGAAATGACCTTATTCATAATACATGTTCAGCTACAACGGATTACATTATTTTCCCAATTTCGTTTTCCAATACCTACTTTTAACGGCCATCCATTTTCTCCGACATATCTATTATCACAATCTTTTAACTGGGGTTGCACGGTTAGTAGAATTTGGCCGAATACCGGGTCTGGTTACCCGGTCACTGAGCTTCGGCCGGAGACGGGTGTCAACCGGGCTAAATGGATGTTCGAAGTTCAGTTTATGGAATGTGTGCCTATATCTTTCCGAACTTTGACTGAGTTCGTCATAAAGAAAGAGTGGAAACATAGAAGGTTCACCACAGTCCTTCTAACACATAACAGTCACAATTACAAAACAAAAAAAATATATACAAGTGGGTCTATGAGTAATATGTTGGACTGTCGAGAGAGAGAATGGAAGTGCTATCGTGTGCTCTTTCTCTTACCAGTCCAAAGTGTGGGCCCTGTAAGGACTAACACTAACATATTTAATTAAAACTTAAAGTTAAAATATAAACCAAAACAGTTTTTCTAACAAATATTATTGTAAGTAAAAAATCCTATAAGTAAAAAGAAAATCCAGGTGTGGGACTCGAACTCAGAACCTTTGGTATTTTCACTTATAATAATGTTAGTTAGTAAGTTTGCTTTCATTGATTCATAATATTGTTACGTCTCCGTTTGTTAATTGATTTTTCGTAACTTCGTTCCGACGAAACTTTAGCGACACAAGTCCTTTCTTAATAAAACTGGTTTATTCTTTCCGAATATAACTTTACCGATACACTCAACTTCAACAATCGCGCTAAACAAACGCTGTAACGTCTCTCGTGCTCTCTGACTGCAGTTCAATTACTCACTGTCTATATACACATTACCGCGTCACGTTGTCCCCCTCTTATATATACCAGACTACCCTATCTAGTAAATATTAGAGCATTCATGAAGGAACAATATAGTTCTAGAATCTAGAGGGCGCCACACCAGTCACGTGACCTCGATGACGCAACAATATGATTTAAAATGTAGTAATAAGATATATACATGTAAGTGTAGTGAGACTCTTATGATTTAGCTGAGTGATGGTAGATCAACCCACTAATTGCCTGACCAACAACACAAAGAAGTTTGAAATTTCATACGCATAGCAAAAAAAAAAAAAAAAAGCCTCATGAGTGAGAAGAGACGGTGACCATATGTATTTTTGGATTCCTAAGTTGGATAGAGCCTTATCATCCAAAGGTCTTAGGCTCAAGCCCCACTCCTGGTGTATATTTTCACTTACAATGATGTTTGTTAGAAAGTTTACTTTATTGATCCATAATATATATTAAAACAAGATCTAGTACCTGGAGTTAGAAAATGCAAAGCTAAAACAAATTTAAAGTTATATTACAGTCAAACTTCTAAACTAAAAAGTTAAAGCTCAACAAAATTGCTAAGTCTGCTAAAACCTTAGCAAAACACAGGAAAATCAGGATTTTAATTTTAAAAATACAGTAACATTACATAAATCCAAGTTGTACATGTAACTGTTCAACCATGTAACTTTCGTCCACTACGACTCAAGATCAGGGGAAACTTGGGTCATTACCCGATTTATCTATAGAAAAGACAGACTTCTAGTGTGAGACATCACAAGTTATCTTTTCTGTAAGAAACATAGTTAACTGCCAATTAGTGAATTAGTCCCGAGTAAACCCAGCACAAGGCAAAGTTCGATGTAATTACTTGAGTGACTTTTTGTGTCCAAGCTGAAATGAAAGGGAATACAGACATTTCAAAGAATTTACAGATTAACTAAAGAAGTAGAAAATATGGTACCATCCTGTAGTACATAACAGAAACAATAGGTTATTAGAAACACCCGATTTATGCACTTTATTACAAGTGATAGTAATAGTAGGTTGACCTGCTTTTTTCTGTTTGCTAGTTGGATTACTCTTAAAAACTTCGTACAGTTCTAACAACTATTGTATTCAATATTGTGTTATGTTTTCTTAGCTGGTGGGTTTTAACTTAAGTAATTTCATTTAATAGTTTCATTCTAGTTGTTTACAATCTATCTAATAAATAAAAATGTGTTTAAGTTAATTAATATTCACCTAACTCACTGTTCATACAACTAAAAAATAACAGATTTCTACTTACAAGCAACTTTAATATTATACTTAACTAAAGAAATGATTACACAAACTTAACTAACTGTAATATAACTAATATAGAAACAAATCAATACGCTAAGCAAAAAATCATAAATAAATCTTTGAATCTCATACTTAAATGAAGTCATAATAAATGTGAGTTCTTGGTGATGGATTTATAATTTATAACTTTTCTGATTAAGGTCTACATTAGGTGAAGCACATGAGTTTGCACACAAACAGCTACGAAAAGCCACCAAATATTAGAAGAAGTACTATGACAAGACGGTAAATAAACAGATGAAACAGTGTGTCGAGAATGTGTCTGGCTTTGTTATGTGGTGGTAGAACGAAAGCAGATCTTATCTTTTTGGACAGAGCCATAAATCATACTCCATCAGACTGCTTCATTGATGCATGAGTTACAGCAAGCACGAGTCACGTGAAAGTGTATGGAGCACGTCAGTAAGCTGTGTTCAATGTAACAGGTGAGTCTTTAGTCCAATGGTTTCACCAGGAATCAGAGTTTAAGATCAAATAGTCAGAGGAAGATGAGGATGTTATTTCATGTCATGTAAATCCACCTAATGAGGAAGAAAGAGCTGAATCTATTTATCTGACTGCCCATGATAAGCCAGATGACGAGTTAGAGGCAAAAGATAGCTCCAAGAGTTGGCTGAGCCATCGTTGAATACATCCTGATTGATATAACTGGAATTGATTGACTATCGAGAAGATAGGAAGGTTTATTGATTGTGCGATTAATGGGACTGCAAGGGTTTAAAAATTCCCACTTTCTGGATTATCAAGTAGAGTTTCATTATGAGAGATATTTGCTGGGCATTAGGTGATAATCGCTTACCTAGCATTAGCTAGGATGTTTATTTGGCTCAAAAATCAATGATTGAAAAAGACATTGCAATCCTTGCATTTTGAGTTACCAAGTGAACGTTCTGAGGCAAAAATGTCCAAAATTTTGAGAGTATGGCTCACCTTATAATGTTCTTATCTATGTGAGTGGTTAGAACTCTCTGGAGAATGCCACCTAGTTCTTTCTTTCTAGCTACTTCCCCTGAGTAATGTATGACATTTCCACATGTAGTGATGAAGTTTTGTTTCCTTTTAATGTATGTTGATATATTGTAGTAACAGCAAGAGTAGTAATTCTGGCTAAGGAGAATTTCAGCTACAAAGTCGCAGTTAGGCAGAATTCCGCAAGTGGTTATATATTTCCTGATTACCGAAAAAAAAAAAAATCGAGTCGTGTTTGGTGACTTCTAGATGGCAGCACATTACGTGACTGTAGTTACTGAATCGTTCTAAGGCAATGCTTTGTATTTTATTGATATCAAAATTGTATAAATGCATTAAAGAGTATTCTACTATTTATTCTTATATTTCATGTATGCCATGCTTGAACTGTTTATCATGGTAAAATGTATTTGACTTGATCATTATCAAATGGCATTATTGTGATATTAAGTCAAAATTGTTAATTATTGTTAAAGGATATTCATTTTGCTATGTAGTAATATATTATCTATGTAGCGTTGTTGAAGAGAATTTGATTATGTACGGTATATCATTGGTAAAGGGTATTGTGTATTTCTTTTTTATTTAGTATTCTTTTATGTTAAAAGACGTTCTGTACTATAACTAAATATGTAATGTGAATTTGAATACTATATTACAGTTGTTAAAAGGTTTCACGTGTAGTTCTATTTTAAATTAAGGGATTTTAGTGTGTACTTGCATCTATGTTAAAGGGTTATTGTACTGAATTGTATCATTTTTAAAGGGTTGTGTTTTTACACTTAAGTGTTTATAAGAAAGAAAGAAGTTTGTTATACTATTTTACCATTGCACATTTATAAATGCAATTGGTTTTACAGTTAACATTAATATCGGCTTGAGGAGGGTGGAGCAAAAGTGTAGTATGCAAGCATATCGTACATTTTATACTCTTTTTTTATTTTCTTGCGGATTTTTAAATTATTTATTTATAGGTCTGTGCAGTTTTTGCATAACAAGTAGTCAAGAAAGTCGTTAACTTGATTTTGTTCTAGTTACCTTTATCATTTGTTATTCCTTGAGATAACACCTGGTCTGTCCATTAGGAGTATATATATATGTAAATATGCACTTGTGCACGAAGGTCGACAGCAATGTCCTTGAAAGGTAGGTCAGATGATATCTCAAGCTTACAACCTCCCTTAGGGGTTTGAAAGAGAATGACCTTGTAGACTCTATGCCGCGGTGCATACAGGCGGGACTAGCCGCATGTGGTGGCCCAACACCCTATTAAGTGACTTTACATTGGTGTTTCTATTTTTTTTTGCCACTACCTGTATTTCCAAACTGGCCGACTTATTCGAAATGAAGTTTCTAACTGACTAAATATCACGTTACTTAGGTGAATCTTTAGCATCAGAAGCTGCTCAGAGCAATTACTACTATCCACATGATTGCATCTGGAATTCTGCAGGAAGAATGCGACACCACTATTCCACGAGATAGTCAATCAACTCACACCTAGTTGATGGAAATGGTAAATGATGTTTCAGGTATCATTCCAGAATATCCCATACATGCTCGATTAGGTTCAGATCTGGTGGCTGAGAAGGCCATAACTTATGTATAACGTCAGTGTCATGCTCCTCAAACCACTGGGCGACTACTCGTGCTCTGTGGACGGGGGTCATTGTCATCTCGAAAGACACCCCTCTCTGCATGACAGAAATGCTGTAACATGGGGTGAAGATGATTACTCAGTACCATTAAGTAACTATTGTCACCGACCTTGCTTTCTAAGGGTATGAATACACCCAAATCAGGCCAGGAAAATGTGCCCCACACCATAACAGAACCAACAGAACCATTCACTGTTGGAACTAAACATTCAGGGCTATAGAATTCTTTAGATTGGCACCACACGTGCACTCATCCATTTATCGAGAACATGGTGAAGGATGATTCATCTGACCATATCACATGTCTCCACTGCTCGGTAGTCCACACTCTGAGCTCTTTGCACCACTGGACGGGTAACCCTGCGTTGCCAGGTGTGATGAATGGTTTGTGCACTGCAACCCGACTATGGTATCCCGTTCTGTAGAGTTCTCGGTGGACCTCTTTGGATGACACTGGCTGCTCTCGCTGCAGGTGTAATTTGTGGTCAATTGATCTGTGGTTGCTCGCCTGTTTCGCGTTGCAGTTTGAATTAATGCACGGACATCACGATCGTGGAGTATGCGCTTCCGCCCACTCTTGCCCCTTTGCTGATAATATCTTTCCCTTGGGAGTCCATCAGCAAGTTGAGATGTCTTGGTCACTGACGCTCGTAACAAACGCGCTCCAACAATCACCCCTTTTTCAAAGTCACTGAGGTCTCCTCTTGCAGCCATGTTACATAATTATAGGCAACCAGGCCTGATCAGTATTTTTATACATGACCCTATGCTGGGATGTTATTTGCTTAATTAATGGACGAGCCACACCTGTGTGGTAGCCCCTGCATTGCATATACTGTTGTCCCTCATTTACCCAGGTGTTTACATTTTTTGTCCACTACCTGTAAGTCGTGAGGAAGTACAGCCATCTTGATCAAAACTCCAGTAAAGAAAATTGTACAGCATTCAGCACAAGCACATACATCGTGTATGTGATATTAATCAATATTTTTATTGTGTATCACATTTTGTGT
The DNA here is from genome assembly GCF_000517525.1 of Limulus polyphemus. NCBI lineage: Eukaryota > Metazoa > Arthropoda > Merostomata > Xiphosura > Limulidae > Limulus > Limulus polyphemus. The sequence continues at coordinate 113,164 of NW_013668354.1, read as the reverse complement.
CCAGTCCACTTATTCCTTAGCCTAAGCCCAGATAATATTACTTTGCAATTTTTCTTACATGACCTCTCATTATATACTGGACCTACCTAATTTACTCTTTCAGGTGATCAGTTTACTGAAAACACCGCAACTTGTATGTGCCAAATGGCTTTCTTCGCCCGTTTATTTGATATGTGTGAATCTAAACTTGAACATATGAAATAGGTTAAATCTGTTTACTGTTGTTGATCAAATTATTTAATGTTAGGCATATGATTTACATCTTTCAAGGCGTTTTCAAATGAATACAGACTGATCTTAGATCCTTCATAATTTAAAACCTATTTACGAATTTCGCATTTTGCCATGTTTCAAAATAATTGCTGTGATGTAGTGGGGATTTTTTGTCGCTTTGTTATTTTCGTTGCTCAAATTATATTGAAATATACTATTGTTTTTCACGTTTTTCAAATTGATCAGCCTGATGTTTGACGCTTTTGTTTTACCATGTACGTTTAAAATATCAGATGTTAAGAACTTCCGATCCAAATTAAACAAACTATACAAACACAAACAACATGCAAAGTGAACTCTTAAATTTTTAACAATTATATTAACTTTCTCTGTTTAAATGTCAAGATGAAAGAAATAGCTATGATTTTTAATAAGATTTTAAAGAATATAATATCTCTGGCATCTGTTTGAAGAAAAGTAATGTTTTTATTAAATAATTGTCTCAAGTAGGTCATTCCTTAGACCATTTCAGGATTGCATTTTATCATTACAAGTCATATAAAACAATGTATTATTTTTTTGTATGATGTTCCACTCACCACAGGGAGCATATTTTTATATAAGTATTTGAATAATATTTGGCATTGATGTTATTAATTTATTCTTCTGGATTTTTCAGTAGACACGTAGTTTAAAATACTTAGAATAAATACAAACATCAATCTATCATTCGATTCAGCAGTTGGCACGAAGACAAACTGATTTCTAGGAATTATACCTCCCATCTGCAACCCTTTTTTTATACTAAACAGCCTGTCTGTTGAATAAGCTAGAAGTATACATTAGTAGCATCAATGTTACAAATGCTTTAAAACCTGTATAAATACAAGTTCACTGCTGTGAGTAAATGACAACCAAAACACAATACATACAAGATACAACTCACCAATGTTCTTATATATTCTGTTTACCCTTGTTGAAGGCTACTGACGAGGGGAGGAATTCAATGAAACTGAACTAATTCAGTAACAAATGGTAAATCAAACAATACATAGATTGGGCTTTGTATTTCTTTTTAGTATATTTATTATTGTATTATTGGGATTTTATATTTCAAAAGTCAAACTCTTTTGTGTTTAGACAGCCAAAACAAAAACAATAAACATAAAGCAACAACAATTTATTGAATTTTTCATAGCATTACATTTAATGATAAAATGGTATAAAGATATGTTATCTAAAGTTTATTTCCATATTTTCAATCACCGTTAATCATTGCAAAGCAACCTACCCAAGTGTCTGTACAGACACGACATTTATCGCAATAATTCACCAAAAAATGAAAGTAATAGGATATGAAATTGAGAAATATTTCCATGTATTTTATAATAAACAAATAAAAATAGTATAAATGCATATTAATAAAAGATAATGACACCACAGACTCATTACGTTATCTGTAGGCGATTATTCAAAACACAAAGAAGCTATAATTGTAGGTTTTGTTTCTGAATGATTGGTTAAAGTTGAGCTCTGAGTATCTATTTATGTAGCTGAGCTAAACTAATATATACGATATAGGAAAACAATTCTATTAAATATCCTGGCATACACAGACACTGTGAATAGTTTCATTTAAAGTTAATATATATGTTTTATTTCTATCATTTTTATAGCGTCTATTTAACCATTTCACTATTTTACATTCAATTAATTTATATAAGTTTTGTTAATATTCACTTCATTCTTTCTCCATATATATTTATGTTTGTGTGTGTGCGAGTGAAAGAAAGAACTGAGGTTTCTTGAGAAAGTGAAAAAATAAAATAAAAATTAAGATGTCATTTTAACTGAACCACGAATATTCTGAACAGCGTGTGGTTCTTTATGGACAAAATATTAGGTGTATCATTTAAATTGCTATTGTATGTGCAAAGTCGAAGTTTTTAAGACGCTTTGTGAGCATCACTACAATTTAATATAGATCATTATAAGTTAATTGTGTCAAAAGTAATACAAATATGCAATTCTATCTAATGTTAATCTTACAGATTACAATTACTTTAATCATTTACAGTAAGTGACTTACAACAGATAAATATAATTATCTATCTGAAACTAAGCTTCCCTCAACAAAAATGGGCCAACAGAGAATTAAAACATATATATGCTTGGTATAAACACTTTAATATGTATCTGACATTGAAACTGGCTTTGTGAGTCTGATTAAATATCTATCCTTGTGCGAATATGTATGGGCATAATAATCACGTTAATTCATATCTTATGCTGAAACTTGGGTATTATATTTTCGTCTGTTAATTAAATTGTTCTATTTTTCATAAAGGAACTGAAGTAAAAATTATGAAAATATTTAACGTACTACAGCTTTCAAAGTCGAAATCCAAATTTATCTAACAATTACAGACCGTTTTTTTCACGGAAACTAATGGTTATAGAACTCCTCAAACCTATGTTATCAAGTCATTTCTAATTAATTTGTTACATATTCACAGTAATAAAAATGTGTTGTATTTTAATTGTAATTTTAGTTTTTACTTTCCAGAGAAAATGCTAAAAAATTAAAAATAAGTTTTTTTAAGATTGATGAGCATTAAGAGCACCTGAGCAAGATAATTTTCTCTTGTTAAATTTTATGGACTACCTTCTAATTCTTCATTTTATTAAAAAACCGTTTGAATTTAAAAGTTTTGTTAGCCACGTTTTGTCATATCAGCGATAAGTCTGCAGACTTACGACGCCAAAATAAGGTTTTCGATATGCGTGGTGGGCAAAGCACAGATAGCCCATTGTGTAGCTTTGCGCTCAACAAGAACAATGAAACCAAACCTTGTCATATCAAACTGTTTGTAATGTATTATGATCAGTAGGTCGAATAGAAAATGTGTAAGAGTATTGACTTTATTTGTATAAATCTGGAACTGAAATCATTTTAGTTTTTCGATTACTTGTAAGTTTCTTATATTTTCGTGTAGTCCGTTTTCCCGCGCACCCCTATCTTTCATACACACACACACACACATACATATGTCAAGTCCGTAGCCGGAGGGGGAGGGGGGGGATGCGGAGTTCCGCTCGCCTGTTGACATTTATTTATTTTTCTTCTCTTTGATGATGGCCTCTCATCATATAATTGATTTTGTAACACAGTGGATACATGTGAAAATAGCATTTTCATACTTATGAAAGGGAATTTACTAGAGATGGATATTGGCAGTCATAATAAAAGAACCATTACTTGCTTCGGAAATTATTTTTCGTTCGTTGGGCACTAAAGTTACACATGAAACGAGTTCCAACCCCTCACTTCCACACCTGGCTGTGTGTACATATCAATATAAATATAATAGTTCTCTCTGTTGTCTTTTCATGTAACTACTTCGCAGGGTGTGGATAGATCTTCATCAAAATTGGTATGGAGGTTCATTAGGTCCATGCGGGGGTACATATAAATTTTCAGTTTCGCATATTGCGTTTTTTACTACTACTTCACCCCTGTTGATGGACCTTCACTAAATTTAGCATGAAGGTTTGTTTGGTTCATGCGGAGATATATACAAATTTGCGGTTTCACATTTTGTTTTTCAGTTTTATGGACGTTTTTGGGTTTTTTACAAT
>NW_013668354.1:105501-108329 GCF_000517525.1 Limulus polyphemus | reverse complement strand
GGTTTTTTACAATTACATATAAGGGAAGCAACTTTTTATGCCTTAAAATAACCTTTCATTAATCACGAATTTACATAACTTACGTCCAGTGGACGGGGTACTCCAGCTAGTATAATACACACACACATACACACACACACATATATATATATAATGATAACAAAAAGTTCTTGAATCAAGTCTAGATTTATTCCAAGTGTCGTCATTTTTGTGACATGTCACTTTTTAGTATGTCTTTGAAAAAACAGAGTTAAAAACTATTAACTTAAACGTTTGTTTGTAAGTTGTTCAACACAAAGCTACATAATGGGCTGTCTGTATCCTGAGGTATTGAAACCCGATTTTTAGCGTTATAAGTCCTCAGACTTACTGTTTAGCAACCATAGTGGAGGGGACAACATAAAAACGTTGATAAGTAAATAAATAACCTATAGATACAAATAAAATCATAGGGAAAAATATAAGCATTTATTACCTAAAATTTCCAAACAAAGTTCATATTGCAGCTTGTTTTGTGTCTGTGAGAAAGTTTACAGTTACCTTAAATTGAGATTATCTTTCAAAGTTATAAAAATCCAATAAAATCCAACCCTCTTTATGTTAATAATCAAATTATTATATGGAAAGTATTTAAAACATTTTCATAAAACACTTCGTTATTAAACACTTCCAAAACAGGAAAACATTGAAAATAAATTATCTTAAATTAAAAAAAAAATGTTTAATGCACTCATGAAGGTGTTTTAATACTTGCTTGATGAGAATAAGATATTGTTTATTACATTCATGAAGGTGTTTTAATACTTGTTTGATGAGAATAAGATATTGTTTAATACATTCATGAAGGTGTTTTAATACTTGTTTGATGAGAATAAGATATTGTTTAATACATTCATGAAGGTGTTTTAATACTTGCTTGATGAGAATTAGCTATTGAACTGCATACATGATTCTTCTGTACGTTCATACGTAATGTTAAATTTTCAGTTTCCTCGCCAAATATTTCGTGGCACATTACACATTTAAGTACGTCTAAAATGTGTTTATAATTTCAATTATAGCAAACACTAATATAAAAAAATTACTTCAACAGTAAAACCACAAATACACATTCTTTTCTTAATACAACCTTTTCGACACAAGTCACAATTATCTCGTTTGCAATGATAAATTACATCATGCATTTTTGAGATAATTTATGTACTAATTAGCCTCTATAAGTTTTCGTATGTTAACGAGATAAAATCAGATTAAAGTCAGATAATTTTGTTTAATTGGGTACATAATTTCTTGTTCAATATATTTTAAGTTAATGTTTGAACTTGAAAAACGGATAATAACAAATGAAAGAATATATTCTATTTTATTTACCTTTCTGGGCTCTTTAGACCCTTCCTCAGCAAAGCTCTCAAGGCAATGACATTCTAAAATAATACCCTAAATTTTCAAATTTGAGCACAGGGTTGGACATTAGAACTTATAATATTTCAGTTAAATTTCAAAGAATATTTAATATTTAACTTCTTGTGTTTGGGATAATCACTGTAAAAATCTAAACACCTATGAAAGTTTGTGGGTTTGTAATAAACATTAGTGCTTAAACATATGTATTCAGACATAACAACCAAAACATTCAGAAATTTGAACATTTCTTTGACATGTAAAATAGAGATCAGGGTTAGTGACATTGATTAGTAAAATTTTGACATTAGGTTATGTAAAATATTCCAAATTACAGGGCAATAATCCAAAAACAGTTTCCATAACAGTTTTAAATAGTTGAAATACGATATATTAAAACACTGTGGCACTAGATCAAACATTTTATCCTCAAAATAATCCATTACAGTTGTTGGATATACAAGAGCTACTTTTATATTCCAAACAGTGCCGAAGAACTGACGATAGATCTGATCTCACCGCTAAAATATACAAGACTAATAGTAAACCTCCTGCAACAAAGAGAAAATATTAAATCTGAGTTGTAAAAGATCTTACTATTTCTCTATAAAAATATATATTCTTTATTATGATATATAGTTTTGCGTGTCCTTGTTATACGGGTAAAATACGCCTGACAGGAAGGAAAATAACGGTTTAAGTGGAAGATAAAGTGAAAGATTAAGTAGGCTAAAAATGGTGAAGCAACAGTAGATGCTACCTGAGCATATCATTAACACAACAACCAGGAATCAGTGATGAGTCAGAAGAAGCGGGTCAGTCACATGACGGATTTGATCATTCTTGGCAGTGCAAGTACAAAGCTTGATGAGAATGGTTCTAAAAGTGAATCAGAGATACAGGTAAATGAAGAGAATGAGCTACAGTGTAGTACAGACATATGTGAAGACATCATTAAAACTAACTGTAAAATGTAGCCTTCCTAATGTACAGTAACGATGTGGCAGACTGAACAGGGGTACTTACAAATCATTTTCAAGACCATTGGATAAACAAAGGGCCATGTCAGAATACTGAAGGGGGCTAATACTTTTGCTACTTCTCTCCGTACCTCTAAGGAATGTGATTGGTACTTATCAAAGGATCTCTTTGTCTTTTTTTATAGATGGATGTTTAAAAGTGAATATTTGTCTATGGAATGGATGGTAGGTTCACTTTTCAGGGGATAAATATTTTGTTGTGCTTGCGAACTATATTATAATCAGCAGAACAAAATTCAACAGGTTTCAATTGGCTGTAAAAATGTTAAGAGAAAAGTACAACAACATGAAAATATCTCTGCACGTCAGTTGACTGTAATGGCACGGTAATATAGAGAAAAGGCCCGGCATGGCCAGGTGGTTAGGGCGCTCGACTCGTAATCTGAG
>NW_013668354.1:94963-105322 GCF_000517525.1 Limulus polyphemus | reverse complement strand
AACAACACCTTCCGTTGGCAAGGTGTTGTTGGGGCCCTATGCTCCACTGGGAGTTTACAGGAATAATAAAAAAAGTATAGAGAAAAGTCTGGACTACAAAATGCTTTCCCAGTACCAACAGTAATACAGTTACTGGAGATAAGTGTTATATCGAACTGTAGCTGTGATCACTTTTCTTGAAGGAGAGAGATCTAGTATTTCGGGGAGTAAATTAAACAACGGGACACCTGCTCAAAGTGGAGTTGATAAGTAAATATGAATCTTTCTTGGCTGAGCACCTTGGTAGTTATGGCAATAAAGGACGAGGGATTGCATCTTAATTTTTATCTGGAATACAGTTTGCTAAGTATTATGTCATATGTAGATCAGTTGTAATTCGATATATATCAAACAGTGGATTTGAGCCTCAAGGACAGTTTTCATTTCTTCCAATTAAAACACACACCGAGAAAAACTTGGTATTCAGCTTTACGGAACAAATCAACCTACCGATTACTGACTGCAATACTATAACAGTGCCAGGGAAGTGTCTAGAGATGGAGCTAGAATCAAGGAAATATGTTATCTTCCAGAATATGTTCTTTGTGTAGCTATATCATTAAATTTAGTATCATTTGTTTGTTTCGGGTATTCGTGCAAAGCTATTCAATAATTATCTTCGCTAGACATCTCATAATTTTAAACTGTTAGACTAGAGCACTCACCGCCAACTCTTGGGTTACTCTAGTCAAATAATAGAATTAAACCGTCACTTTTATTAAGCCCCCACGGCTCCAAAGAGCGGAGGGCGATTTTACGACAATGAGACGCAAACAACGCACACTTGGATTCATATTTCAGTAGGATGAATGGTAGAATGAGTTTATGGGCTCAAAGGTAAAACAACTCAAAAATGTATATTTTGTGCGGTTAGATTTACAGCAGTCTAGATAGAAACCAGAATAAACATAAATTGTCATGCCCCCCACATAATAATATACGAAAAAGTTGGATGTACCCATTCTTAGTCTCTTAGGGGGGAGTAGAGTTCGAAAAAAATCATGAAATTTTTTTTGTCAACTACTCGGCCGTAGTTTGACCAATTTACATGCAATTTGTTGCAAAAATACTCTTTTTACAGGTCTTATATAAATATATATATACTTAAAAAATTTTAGATATACTCATTTTTGGTCATTTTAGGGGGCAAAAGTTAAATAAACCCATGATTTTAGGGATTTTGTTCAATTACTTAGCCTTGTTTCGACCACTTTACATAGAATTTGGCACAGACATACTTTTCTACAGGCAACATACATTTACAAACAAAAATGTTGGACTTACCCATTTTTAGTAATTATAGGGGGTCAAGGATACCACAAAAAGCATAATTTTATAGTTCTTTGACAATTACTCCGACGTATTTAGGTGACTTCACATGGAATTTGGTAAAAAATGCTCGTTTACATTTCCTAAACAGATATGTAGACACTTTTGGAATTTTTGCCTTTTGCTCAATTTTTCAGCAAGGAAAGCACAAGTTGGGGTTTTTGTGATACCACAAAAAGCATAATTTTATAGTTCTTTGACAATTACTCCGACGTATTTAGGCGTCTTCACATGGAATTTGGTACAAAAATGCTCGTTTACATTTCCTAAACAGATATGTAGACACTTTTGGAATTTTTGCCTTTTGCTCAATTTTTCAGCGAGGAAAACACAAATTGGGGTTTTTGTGAACTATTCGTGTGTATTTCATCCAAAGTACATGTGATTTAGTACAAAAATACCTTCTTGCAAGTCCAAAGCAGTGATATAGACAATTTTTGGTTTTTCTGTGTTTTCACAATTTTTGTGGTGTCGAAATTTCCCATGTTGGGATTGTGTGGCGGAGACATGTTTCATTCGCCCGCGAATGTTGGCCTATTTGATTATGTCTATCTTTCAAAAAGAGAAAAGCCACATGGTTGTCAAATCTTTGTATAAAATAAGGTGGTCTGCAAGACATGATGCGGTTAAAGCCTTTTGTCTTAACAACTCCAATACTAGGACTACATTGGATGAACTAGAAGTAAAATATGATGCCATTACCCTTGGAAATTACATGGACCAAGTTGTTGTGGAATGGTGTTTTAGATAGAATACACTATGTGAACTACTGCTTCCAAACTTTGGTCTATGCTTACACATTGCTGTCAGATTAGTGAAGTCTTTGGCAGATTTCTTGTATGAAATGAAAGTGCAACATACGAGATCGTGGCAATAGAAAGCGAAAAATGTTTCCCGATGAGTCATAAGAGGCAGAATAAGAGATGCAAGTACTAGTTTTTGTGAACACATTTTATATTATCAAAATACTTGCATCATTGATAGTCAGAGTGCAAACATACAGTCGTCTTGGGCAAACATTTGGATTTCTGTCAAAACTGGTCAACGAAGCTGTATCAACTGAAGAAATGTGAAAATAGCCTTAAAATTACTCTAAGCCCTAGAGTTATAGTTTGGAAGCGTATTCAAAAAAGAGTAGGAAAACACACCCATTGAATTCTACAAATTAATGAAAGACGAGGGCCTCAGGGATGTCTTGCCTAATGTGAGTATAGCACTGCGAATATTCCTAGCTGTATCATCACAGTTTGTGACATAATTTCGTCTGAATGCTTCATCTATTATGACAGCCGAGACTAATGTTTTGAAGACTTTAGAATTTTATGATACTATTGCCAATTCTACTGACTCCAAAATTAGAAAAAGAAACTTCTACAAGAAAAGTTACTTGAACATACATTTTTATAAATAGTCTACATGTAATATAGTTATGTTTTGAGATGTAAGACAGAACTATAAGGGCATGGGCATATAGATACATAATCAACAGAAATGGATTTTATAAGCAACTAGCTGGAGTGCCCCTCCGTTGGACGGATGAAATTGTTTGTTTGTTTTTGTAATTAAGCACAAAGCTACACAATGGGCTATCTGTGCTCTGCCCACCACGGGTATTAAAACCCGAATTCTAGCGTTGTAAGTCCGCAGACATACCGCTGTGCCACTGGGGGGCTACAGATGAAATAAAAAACTCGTTTATAACAAAGGATATGAAATTGTGCTTCTATTTTTTTTTTCTTCACATAATAAACATGGAAAGTGCAATAAAAATACATAAAGGTACCAATACTGAAAAGAAAAACATACTGTTTTCAAGAATTTTAATACTAGTGTTTATACATAGTTCATCCTAATTAGTAGTTTTCCGAACTTAGATATGAAATCAGATATGTCATCCTGTACCACTATGTCAAGTTTGATGCTGATTTATCAAGAAATGTGGAACCGCATAAGGAACAAACACACACATATTGACCTTTATTAATACAAATTTTATAGAAAACAATAGACTTTGAAAGTTATGGTCCTTGAAAACAGCTATGAATATTGTTGTGTTTTTATTGTGTTCTCAAGTCCTAAGTAAAATTTTAGTGCAAAAAAAATTATGACTTGTGAGGAAAGATAGGTAGGTTGTTGTTAATACAAAGCTACAGAATGAGCTATCTGTGTTCTGCCCCACCACAGGTATCAAAACCCGAATTTTGCGTCGTAAGTATGCAGACTTACCGCCGAGCCACTGGGGAGCTGTAAAAAAGGATTGTTTGCTATGGATTTTGCGCAAAGCTACACGAGGGCTATCTGCGCTAGACGTCCCTAATTTAGCAGTGTAAGACTAGAGGAAAGGCAGCCAGTCATCACCACCCACCGACAACTCTTGGGCTACTCTTTTACCAACGAATTTTGGGATTGATCGTAACATTATAACGCCCCCACAGCTGAAAGGGCGAGCAGATTGCGAGTCGAGTGCCCTAACCACCTGGCCACGCCGGGCCCAAGATAGAAGGAGTCCGCAAAACTGAAGTTGTCTATGGGTCCACTGTAGTCTTAATTTTGGGTAACATGCAAAATCGGGAACAAACATTTTCGTTCTTCCCTTAACGTATTGTTTTAGTTGGGGAGAGTGCTAATGCTTTACACAAAAAATTAGCCTACAGCGTAAGACTCGAGATAATATGCAATGGAAATATCTGAAAATCTTTGAAAAATACTTAATTGAAACACTCAGAGAAAATAACAAGCATAAGTGAACGATAACTAACACGTTCCACGTTGTTCTGATTAGAAGAACGACGTTCTTTTCAAAGAAAAGGAGATAACAGAGAAGATAAGAATTAAACAAAAATTATTTCGAAGATCTACATACGATAAAAAGCTAGTCAAAAACCTGGTGGCTTAATAAAACAGGAAATGACAGATTTTAAAACAAACAAATAACACAAAACATAGTAAAACAATTTCGAAAAACAAGATCTAAATCATGAAATGTGAATAATAAAACCCAACTTGCAGCTCAAATAAAACGTTGCAAACGTTGACTATTTATTATTTTGTGTTGTTCGTATTATGGCGTCTAGAATTATATGTCACTCTCAACTTGATTGTTTGTTTCTTGAAAGTGTCTTGTTGAGTGATGTTCATTAAACTATCCTTAGCCACGAGAAAACCAGTAACAAAAACTAGAATGAATTTGGAGGGCAGGTAAGCGAAGTGAATTCTTTGTCAGAATGAAACTGGGTGTGTGCCTTTACAGTCTTTGATATTTCCTAGAACACTAGGGTTCAGTTTCTGATTTGATGTATTTATTGTATTTTCTCGTCGAGATAAGTGTCCGCAGATCTTTGTTTTTGATCTATTCGTTGTACGTTATTTTATATGTCACTCCTGGTAAATGCACAGCATGCTTAGTCACATTGGTATGCATAATAAAATCATTCAAAAGCTTCTTGTGTCAACATTTGCTTTACATTTTAACTTTCGACGAGATGAACTATTGTTTCACATAAAGAATGAGAAAGAGATAATAATTATTTATGCGACATCAGTGTTTGTTAACGACATAAAGATAAAAACTTGGCTTTAAAAATGATAAAACAAAATCAAAGAAAATTGTTTAACTTTAGGATAAATTCTTAATTACACGTTTGACTCTGTCGTACAGAGATGTAGGTTGTGAAAACAAGATATTAAAAAGTTCTAGCATATTTTTATAATTCCTATATAAAGACGCTTTGTGCCAGTATTAACACTTCGTTCATTCTGTAAAAACACTTAATAAGAAAAAAAATCGAAGTTATTTAAAGTCAAAGTTCTCTTTTCATGTCTCTTCTCAGTAAATATTCCCACTGAAGAATTTGAAGTTAGTTTCCCGTTCGTTTGGGTAGAAGTAGACTTCTTCTGGCGGTGAAAGGAATGAGTGATAAGTTGGTTGTTTATGGTTCCAAACTCTTCCCACAGGTGGTGGCGGCGGAGGAGAATTGTTGCGCAAAATCTCTGAAATATGTCAGAATATAGTCATACGTTGAAAACTTGGCTAACCATGTTTTTTTTTAAATTGTTTATTGTAATTTTCAGGAAGAATAATGAAATTCTCCAAAATTATTAAGAGTAATATAATATCCATCAAAATAAAGACTTTTATGACCTATTGTAATTTTCAGAAAAAGTACTGAAATTCTCAAAATATTAGTAACAGTATCCAGAAAAATAAAGACTTTTTCAATGTTCCACGTGTTCGGTAAGTCAGCAACCTCAGCAGTCGAAGACGAGCCTTTTATTTGAGAATGTTGCAAGCTTATTTGTACCTACACTGTTACGTACAAACAAAGACCACTCTTAGATTGGCCTACTCTGTTGAATTTAACAACTAACACAAAATTGCAATTGAAAATATGTCCACATAAAGAAATATTTAGAAATATTCTGTTGAGTATTCACGGTTTTGTTTTCTTTGTTTGTTAGATTTTTTATGCAAATATTCCCAAGGGTTATCTGCATATAGTCTTCCCTAAGTTTGAACTGGTACTGAACAACATATTATGTAAATTATTGGGCTACTTTTTTTCTGATCGAAAAGTAGGATTAGACTGTTACTCTTATTGCGCGCCCACGGCCCCATAGCGCGGAATACATTTTTTACGTTAGCAGGTCGTGTACTAGAGATCCTCGAATTCTCTGTGTTTGAATGCTATCCACTAGGCCATATCTAGCTCAGAGTACTCATGGAGGGTAGGATTTCAGTAATCTATTAGAACGTTTACAATTATGCCCTATCCCGACAATAAAAGTAGATAAATCATAGATCATTTGTCACGATAATTTCTGCTTTGAATGTGTTTGTAGTCATTTCAGTATACTAACTAGCAATAAAATATTTTATTATAAAACTGTTGGGATGTAGGGATGGAAAAAGATCGGAAACTAGAGAGCATTTGAGATGGGGGGGGGGGATCTGTATTACCCATTCCTACATTCCACCACCTAACTTATATATATATCCACCCTGTGAGTGCAATGTATGAGTGGTGGAACGCAGAAATGGGTAATGCAATTTTCCTCCCATCTCAAATGCTCTCTGGTTTTTTAAGAAAAAAAAAAATGTTTATTGCTTGTTTCTAGACTTTTTTTTATTTTTACGATTTACATTACAGGTGGCGGCATCTATTGAATGAGACGCGTATTGGTTAATATTAAACAATCTGTATGATATATATATTTTGGGCCTATCGTTGATCATTTGGGACTCTAGGTTGAAAACACACATCCTAAGAAGTAGTGAAGTGTTTTGGTGTGTATGCTGGAAGTAGGCAACACTATGGTTTATGAGTTACAGCTGAAAGAATGGAAGAAAGGAAAACGAGAACTGGACTTATCCCTAAATACGCAGAGCATTAGTGATGCCTGATAATATAATAAGAAGTGATGCATGAGAGTTCCTTTCTAAATGTTTTCTAATGCTCATACTGCTTTTGCTAGATAGTATTGTTTTAGTACAAGCTAACTACTAACTTTTTCTTGCTCTCTGGTGGCACAGCGGTAAGTCTAAAGGACTGTAACGCTAAAAATTGGATTTCGATACCCACATTTGACACAGCACAGACAGATAGGCCATTGTGTAGCTTTGTGCTTAATAGTAAACAAACAAAACTTTGTGTTTTTTGCTTTTAACCTGGTACAAAATGTTTTGCTACCGGGTTCCCCCTTGAAAACTCAATCCAAAACCCACAAATGCGAAATCATTTGTCCTATTTGTATAGTTTCAGTTATAATATTATGTTCGCTAGTTTGCGCGTTTGAAATATCATGAATTAAAAACCCACACACAACGGAAAATCTGTCACATGTTCTGTAAACTACTCTGTAAAATATGGAATACAATAAGCTTAATATCATTGTTCTATAAATAGCGTTCCGAACACTGCCATGTTTGTTGTATTGCACTCAGTTTGAAGAGCTCTGATACTGATCAAAATTCGTTATCGGCAATGGATTTAACGGACATAGTGTGGTTGAAATACTATTATATACTTTTCTACTCGCAAAAAAAAAAGAAGAAAAAGGGACAGAATAAAGAATATAGTTTAAAGATACAGTAAGCATAATACTATTGTCCAATGACAAATATAACATAGTAAACACGTTCCGTCAGCTTAAAAAACACTCAAACCATGACAAGTGATTTTATATTTTTTGTGTTTCCGTCCTTTTGTAATGTTTTGTAATATTTGTTAAAGTTATTACTTATAACGAATACTATTTATCGACCTTACGATTTCGTCAAAATGATACATTACGGCCAATTAGTCAACTCTAGCCACCAAGACATTGAAAATGTTACGTTTCACTATATCATTCTTGATACCATGTGAACTTCACTCTACACTCGCTGTATCTCATTGGATTCTTGATATTTGTCGATGCATTTAATTTGAAAATACACTATGCCCTTTTTGTTTTAAATACAGCACAAATTAATCCAACTGATGGGCGTGAAGCTTTCAATGAAATGAGCCAATTCATAGTACAAAGTTTACAATAAGGTTGTATCCAAAAACAGTTAAATTAATACTAAGTTGATGTTTGACTCTGTTATTTTTAACAAAACGTACTTTGTCATAAACTATCAGATAAAAAAAATAAAATAATAATAATAAAATAAGCCCCCTAGTGGCACAGCGGTATGTTTGCGGACTTACAACGCTGGTGGGCAGAGCACAGATAGCCCTTGTGTAGCTTTGTGCATAATTAAAAACAAACAAAAATATAAAATTACTTTGTAAATTATATGTAGTTTGTTGATACTTTTAAAGGAATGCTAAACATATTATAAACAAATAAAACTAGATTATTTTACTGGGGAAATGAACAACCAAATGAGTAATAAGTTTAGGACCATTGTGTGATTGCAAGCCTCATCAAGCGAATTAGGATTATTGTTTTAATTTCCTAGAATCCATGCAATGACGCACATAAAAGAGCCCATGAACTCCTAGAGGTGTGGTCAAACTACAAGTCACCTCTTGTGAACTTTAGATTTGCTGATAAATGTCCTTTGACTGTTGTCTTTCAGACGTACACGACAGTTCTAGTATTCTTTACGAAGTTTGTAACCAGCGAATGCCTTGGTTTTTATGTACACTTTAATCGATATTTACATAATCGTGCAGTTCAAAGGCCTAGTCTTATTTGTCTGTTTATTTTCATTTCTTTTTTTTTGTCTGTAAGTAGACAGATGTTGTAAAGATTTATTCCTCCCTTGAAACACCCTGTCATCAAATACAGATTAGCAGACGCAGAAGAAAACCGACAAACGTACAATTTTCTTTCCTGGAAAGAAAATATATAAAATACATTTTTTTTTATGCCAACTAATTACGAAGCAGATAATTATACCTGTTAGGCCCAGATTTGTGATAAATAATATTTGAGATGTTGAAAATCATTGTCTAGAATATTTTGATATTTTATAACATACATATTATAAGGAAAAGATTCTGACTTCAGTTAAAAAGTTGAATGACACAACCATAAACTCGAATATAATCGTATTAAATACGTGACATGCATGCACGTTGGATTTCAGAAATTTAGTAAAGCACATAATATTCGCCGTCTGGCATAAAGCCAGTCACATCATATACAACACACTCGTCAGACTTTTATTCACGCACAGCAAGATGCACAATATAATATTCTTTTTTATAAAGAAAAACTGCTGTCGGTAATCTTGAACAAAAACTGTGATTTGTCTGTTTCAGAGTTTTCGCACAAAGCTACAAAAAAAGAGAGAAAAAACAAACAAAACGTCTATCTGCGCATTGTCGTCCCTAATTTTTGAACTGGTGATAAACGAGAGAAAGAAAAGGCAGTTTGTCAACATCACCTATCGCTAACTCTTGGGCTACTCATGGCTGACCGAATAGTGAGATTTGACCGTTACTCTTATAGCGCACCCACGCCTTTACATAGAGGTGACCGAATATACTAAGATATATGCATTCAGGTTTAGAAATAATAAAATATTCAGATTTAATCTCTCATTCAAAATACATTTCATAAATGTATATATAAATATTTATATATATACATAAGTTTACTAATACAAATACAGTTATTTACAAGTGCACATACTCCTATTGCTATAATTAGTTATATAATGCATAATTAATATCAAAAATATGAAACAACAATTATGTTAGACTTATAGATTTTAAATATTTATTTTAAATTTTCATTTGATTCTACAGGAACAAACTTTTACATAAATATCCACTTTTATTTCATGAAAACAATAACAAGTTTAATGGGAAGAAATGTTATTGTTATTAATAACTATTTTAATTTCTAAATAACTCCTGAATATTACTATAATTTAAAAGACAAATTTTTGTTTAAAAACATTACTAGTCTACTCTTGTTATAAATTCATTAGGGCAATAAATTAAACTTTTGTTAACTAAATATATATATAGTGCCTCTGGGTTAGTTTTATTTCATTTTATTTTAACAAAATAAATTTCTTGATAATCGTGTATTAAATCTTGTTTTTTACATTTTGCAATTACCAGTATTTAATTAAATATGGTGTTAATGATTTTATATAGACATAATTTGATTATTTTCAAGATTATTTAAAACAATTTACAACACTTAAATTTTTCGTCAGCATAGCTCTGATAACATGGATTTACATGTAATTTAATTTTTGAAGTTGATTCATATGAATCTTGCCACCAAAAAGAATAAAAATTAAATACGATTTTAACCAAGCATTATTACTAACATGTTATTTCCAAGTTAACTTCCTCTGAATATAAAGTTCTCAATGTCTAAAATAATCGTCTTCTTCAATAACCTGACGCCCTTTCAGCCATAGGGGCGTTATAAAGTTACGGCCAATCCTACTATTCGTTGGTAAAAAAGTAGCCCAAAGAGATGGCGGTGGGTGGTAATGACTAGCTGCCTTCCCTCTAGTCTTACACTGCTAAATTAGGG
>NW_013668354.1:85563-94656 GCF_000517525.1 Limulus polyphemus | reverse complement strand
GTCATGAAACATATTGTCCATTTGATTTCCTTAAGTCTAATAATAATATATTTGGTTTTCAATAGGAAACAAACAGAGAAATTATATTAGTAACTTTCAATCCATCATAACATTTGTATATGTTAATTCTGCCCTTTCTACTTTTCCTTTTAATAGTTCATGTGACATCTAAGAAAATCACCAATGATTTCAAATTGTCATTAAATATTATATGAACTACAGAGGTCAACTTTAATATAGTATTTCCAGTACCCATATCTTCTCCTAAGCTGAAGTTGGTTAGCAGAGAAAATTGTAGGTATTAAAAACAATTACAGGTTTTTCAATAATTTTAGATAATATCGTCATTAAAGAAATCGGTTCATACTTTTCTAATACTTTTATACAACCGTATTTATATACAGGAATTACTATAGCTTTTAAAAAAATATTCCAAAAGATTTCTTCCTGAAGCGATATTTAAAAACAAAACAACAACACAAGTCTCCTTTTATTTCCTGATATATCCCCCTTAGTAGGTGAGGGATTATTTTACGGACTTACAACGCTAAAATTTGTGGATCGATTCACCGTGGTGGACAGAGCGCTTATGGTGTAACTTTGCACTAAAACAAACAAACAATTTCCTGATACATATTTTTATTGTAAACACTGGTGTCTGATCTATTTCAGCAGCCTTTCTAGAGTCCAACTGCTTTAACAGTTCTTCAACCCCAGTTTCAGACATGTATTTAGAAAGAAAATACGTATTATTTAAACTCTATTTATTAAGATTATCAACCAATACGTAGTTACTCATCCTTCTGGATCTTTCTCCCAAGAGTAACTAACGTTTATATCTACAATTTCATAATGAAATTATATTTATCTTTAGATCTAGCACGCATAATCTATCGTTTTCAAATATTATCTTTAGTTAAAAATTATCATTGTAATAATAGTGATGTAAAGGTCGAATTTGATAGAGACGCTGGTAACTCCGTTTATTCAGAATGCAATAGAGTGATCAAAATGTCGAACTTTCAGGCAAGTCTCAGTTTGTTTTGTGCAATATTTTGTCTATTATGAAATCCAGTAGATTAAAATCGTCCAGCAACAAACATTATAATTCCCTAATGATTGGCTCGAAGCAAAATAATTATATTCAACGTTTCAATTATAATTTCATTCAAAATTATAAAGATTTTTGTTTGTTTGTTTTTAGTTAAGCAAAGCTACACAATTGGTTATCTGCGTTCTGCCCAACACGGGTATCGAAACCCGGTTTCTAGCGTTGTATGTCTGCAGACATAACGTTGTGCAAGTGGATGGAAAAATTATAAAGAAGGCATACAATTTTATTTTTTATTATTTTGATGTTACTTTGACCACTGAAAAAGAAAGAACTGATAGAAAAGCATATTAAAAACCCAAGGAATTAACAAGGACAAGAAATAGTTTATCTGTCTTTAATTAATCAAGTGCTCCAAAACAATGGTGTTGAAAACGTTAAAAGAGCAATGACAAAATAATTTTTATCTTTGTTTAGTGATGAATTGTTCTCGAACATGTGTACAGAAAACGCCACGGAAGCAAGGATATAATAATTTTTACATGGTTTAATGGTTCAAATATTCTCTATCACTGGTATTGAAAACACTGAGAAAACAAAAACGGGTCATATTTACAAACATTACTATTTGTAACACTAAAAAGCAAGAACAAGGTAATTCTTACCCGTATTTAATGGTTTCAATTTTTGGCTCCAAGTCATCACAGGAGGCTTAATGTGGAGGAATGAAGGGCTGCAGTACGACGGAGCAGGAGAAGCAAGTACACCTTTTTCTTCCATGTTTGGCCATTCTTCTCCTAATGCAGTCATCTGAAACCCTTTGGGCACAAACACGACCAGAAAGATTACTGTAGCATTCAAAACAACACCAAACCCCATAGCAGCATCGTGGTGTGGCGGTTCTATTATGAGGGCAATTAGCATCCATACCAGCCATAAAGGTATGGTTAGGCCAGTGGCAATACCAATAAACCTTGATTCTTGATAATTTTCGGGATTTTCCTTTGTCTTGATGGCAAGAAAAACAACAAATGCTATTAGAAATATGTTATAAACAAGAACTAGCAGCATAGTCACAACATTCGAATTACAAGTAGAACCCCCGGCGTGATAAACAATTACAATAGGTGGTCGTTGCATTAGCCACTGGATTCCTATGGATAGCTGTACGACAACAACAAAGAAAAGTAACAGGACCTGATATAAAGCCGGCAAGTAAACTCCTGTGTGTAGACTGTGCAAGAATATAGTTTTTACTAATAGTGTTCCAAATACTAAAGAGTAAGTTAGGCCTAACCCCAGACGGACCACCCCACATGTGAACCAACTTGGATCGGCAGCAAACACGTATCCAAGTAAAGAACAAAGGAGCAGCCCAAACAATAAAACCTGTTCTAAAACAAGATGTCTGCGGCTTGAGGTTGATCCTTCAGCTTTCCACAGCATAAACACCTCGAAAAATCCGATAACGATTATGTTTACAGAAGATACCGCTATAAGTGGGACTGCCCATATTTCATCTCGGTACCACAAAGGAGCGTTAAGGTTTGTTTTGCTGCAGTCCTTTTCTTCACAGTAGCGATGCTTCGTGTCGTTCAGTGTTAAGTTTTCCTCGGTGCTTACAAGTACTGGAAACTTTTGGGTCATAGTTGACTGAATAGCAAATTCAAGAAAATATATCAGTGATTTCTTATGGAAGTCAAATAAATTGATCCAGCCCATCATTCCAGTGATCTTCTCTCTTTTTTTTATAACAATCTAAAATAGATGCACAACCTTAAAAAACAATCATCTGGAATGATTTAACTTCGTAAATTTTATCTACTAAGATGTAAGGAACTATACAACAGATAAAATATACAACAATAGTTATTTTCACGTCAATTTGTCAGTGTGTATTAAATAGATATATACTAAGATTTACTTTCACTCCTACTACAACAATAAGTTGTGCATTTTTTATGCTTGGTATCAACTTACCTTATTGTACATAAAATATGGATATGCCCCCCAGTGGCACAGCGGTATGTCTGCGGACTTACAATGTTAGAAACCGGGTTTCGATACCCGTGGTGGACAGAGCACAGATAGCCCATTGTGTAGCTTTGTGCTTAATTACAAACAAACAAAAATAGATATATAATTGATGGGATTGTTTAAATGTTTAAAGATTTCGAAAATCAGCAATGCTTGACTTTTTCTTTTATTTCAAATAACCGAAGAAATGTTTTCAGTCTTTCATTTTTCGTCTCATTTGACTTGTTGTATGACTAACCAATGCCATTCCTTTGCAGCCATAGTTTTAGTGTGGCTCCTCCTGAGTGTTCAAGTGTTCCTGCATTTACACCAAGGGACCGTTGTAGTATATTAACACAGGATCTCTTTCTCTCAGCCGGAGGCGAAGTAGTATTTTTCGGTGGCAAGAACGAAAAATCTTTGTAATTGTCTCTTTGAAATGTTGCATAAAGCGTTGAAAAGTCTGGAAGATGTTATATCCAAATATGCAATCCATATGATGGTAACAGTCGAGAAAGAGACGTAGGGTTTCGGAGTGGCCACACCGTCTTATCAGCTCCTGTCAAACATTTTTACTGATTATATTTTTTCATTTTATTTTCTTTGATTCTCAAAACAAATTATTCAAACTTTCTTCGTTGTATGTTTGAGGTTAGATACCTTGTTCTTGATCATTTTATCTGAGGGAAGGTCTGGAAAACAGAAGCAACGACCGGAGAAGAAGAAGAAGACTTACCTAGCAGACCAATCGGTTACACAACAAGAAGTACTGTCGTTAACTATGTGGCTTCTGCTGATGATGTGGCGAGTCATAACTTAGTCAATCTTTCTTCGATTCTGAAACTGTAAATTGTAATCGTCATATCTCAACGAATGCTACACTCTATATAAGTTTCACTAAACTCGGGTAAATCCCGGATTTGTTTTTTTTTCTACATCGATCCCTGCCACCAAGGTGCTTCTGGTTGAAGGAGAAATATTTTGTTAAGTTACAACTTTTTAAAACAGCATCTATTGCTTCCGATGCTTTGTGTGTTGAGCAAATAACTGATGAATAGTTCAAAGTAAATATACACCCACTTCAGAAAGAAAACCACTTTATTAAATAAACAAAGAGTGCAAGATTACCATTAGTACTTATGGATCTCCTGCTAAGAATAATTAAAACAGGAACGCTGCTACTCGTACTCAGAAGACCTGGGTCTATGAGATTATACTCCAATGCCGGCGAAGAACTTGAATGAGGCTGTTAATAGAAGTTGGGTGTTTAGGGATGGCCAAAAATAGAACATACAATCTCGATAAGGTTCACATCCATCTACTAGCCTGACATTCAGTCCATCATTTCGTGATTCGGGATGAATGTACATGAACCCCCATCGTGTTCGATAATTGTGATCTATGGAGCAACATTGATCTCCCTTCATACCACCAGCTGTGAACGTCCAGCTGCTTAAATGGAACTCAGTATGAAGTAGCGCATTGAAAGTTCCTGGAAAGATAATCTTCAAATTCAGGTACTGCTGATAATTGTGCAAACCTGGGAAGAATTACAGTGTTCCAAAGGCAGGAGAGTGTGATGCATCTGTGATGCCGATTGTTGTGGATACACGATATTGCCTTGAGTGAGGAGTGGCTTCCGTATAGCTACTTTGACATTGCAGCCCATATAAAGATAACTTCTGATGATAGTGGGGCTCAATCAGTCGTTACCAGTGAAAGTGGGTTTTCTCGGGGTACTCCCGTTTCCCCCACATTAAATTCTCGCCATAGGATTTTTAGATCCCCGCTGCCCTGATGGACAATCTGTCCAATATCGGCCGTTTAGTTAGTTTAGTTTAGTTTACTTTGCTCTTCACTTTTTATTCTCTACAGTTACTCTCTCGATTGCCTTCTTAAAGTTACATACCTCGTCTGCATTAATTTCCTATTTTCTCATGTTAAGCCCATATTCCTAGACCACGAGCGGGGTGAAGGAGGATTGTTTAATCTTCGAGCACCCCAGATTAGTAATTATTTCTTCGGAAATAATTATTTTTAAATCTAAGCAACTGCCAGGAAAAACGAAATAGTGGGGCTCACTTGTATCTGTTCTTCAACAATAGCGGTTATTCTCCATACTTCGCCTCAGAGCACGGAGATTCCGTTCTGTTAATTTTGTGTGCTCAGACTATGCAGAGACTGTTGTTTTCCGACGAGATTGTAACTACATTATCATTCTATTCTCTATTAACAAAGGTGTTTCAAGTGGCCTGGCAATTTCTCGCTCATTTTACTCGCTCTTCCCTTGTCCATTTGTGCAGCCTCGTGAAAATACGGTTAATTCCCCGAATCCTTTGTTTAGTGGCATAGGTGTTTGTTTTCTGTTTTGTTTTTGTATTTTTTTACGGAGATATACCAGTATTTTACAGAATTGTTATTTGTATATAACGTTATGGAGATTAATGGGGATGGTCGAATTATATTTTCGTAGTGTCTATATATTTATTGGGAGGCTGTGTACTGCCACGTGACACAGGGTTTTGTGATATCTTGAATACTGTTCTTCTGAAATATTTAACCTTATGGTATATAAAGTTGCTATTATCGCCACTAATTTATCAATATATTAACTAGAAAGAAAAACAAATGCTCAGAGTGCTCTTAAGTGATATTAATGGTCAAAATCAAATTTTATTTTAGTATTTAGTTATTCTGTAGATTTAGAATGAGGTTATTGCACTGATCTGGTGCTGCTGCGCATAACGATGAAAATCTGTCTTTTGTTTTACATGCATAACATTAGTAACTCAACCTGAAAACAGCTGAAGAGAAGATTTGGCTCTTTGCTCAATAAATATTGAACGTGGAGTAAAAAAACAACAACAAAAAAACAATCTTTTTTTTTTTACAAAACTGAAACAATATAATTACAGAAATCTAAAAGCTTATCAAAGTATCAGTTTCTCTCTGTTTAACTCTCTGATTTTCGACCTCTATCTTTCTATCCTGTCTAGGTGTGTTTTTCACAACAGCTTTGGCGATAGCGCACAAACCGGAATGATCACATTTTACATAACTTCCATATCATTAGAAAACCGGGGACACTGACTCCTTATACAGGCTCTACACATTCCACAGGGCAACACGTCAGAAGGTTAAATACTTTGTGCAAAAGAAACTACATCTTATTCAAAGTCAAGAAAAATTATGCTAGAACTGGAAATTGTGGCTTAAAACTACTTTATTGTGCATATTCCATTGGTTAGTGCAATTAAAATGTATTATGGCTTTAAGCCAATTGTACCAGAAAACATTGTAAATTGTGCTCAAATTTCAAAAGCTTTAAGTAGATTTTTCGCTTGGCAGACATCATATGTTTTCACTCAACAATGTGAGATCAAAGGTAGTGAAAAATTTAAAAACAAAATAACCACTTACTTTATCACCCCTGGGTCTTTTAAACTGCTAGTCGCCACTCATTTTTAGTTGATGAAGAGGAACTCACTAATAGGTCATATTTACAGCTTTAATTATGTTCACACAAACACAACATTTTGCCTAACAAACGAACAACTGTTATAGCTCATACTGGTTAATTAAACAGTGTGGTCTAAGGCCAGTAATTAATACTACAGATTATCCATGAATTATTTTGTTTGTCATTAAAGACTTTAAAATACTACATTTTACCTAGATTAAGAAATAAAACTAGGTGTAAGAGTGTTCGAAAAATAAAGTATGCTTTTGCTGTTAAAAAAGGTTCAAAGAAGCTTAGTTTTTAATTTGAATTAATTAGGACATTGTTTTATGTACGCAGTGAATTAGAAGTTGTGCATGACTCTAAACCCATATATTTTCGATTTACTGTCAATATTACAACGCTTGAAAGCTTACCTGAAATTGATAAACAGACGACCTAGACCTTGCAGTCTTGCTCTCAACAAACAGCAGGTTACTATGTCAACAAAACCAGCGTTGTCTAAAAGAATTCGTGGTACAATAGCTATCTAGTAACACTGAAGAACGCCAGAGCCCTCTCACGGCTGGATGGGGAAAATGAGTTTCGGTTAAGCAGGGTGTGACCATAGGCTTTGTAAAGTGAACAAATTGTTCTTGAATGGGCGTAGTATAAACATATACCATCACGGAGAAAGCAAACATAAATTTCAAGAAAACATATATTAATCTCGATCTTAATTTGTCCATAATTGTAAATTCTAAAAGTAGCCAAAATCTTCCGAACTATAGTAATCATTACGTATAATTATATATACCCTTTACATAGTGCGTATGTAATAAAAAGTATGAGGTAAGTATGTGATCAGGTTTGAATTACAATGATATATTAGTATTTATACTGGTATATGTGCTTAATATACTTTTAATATACCATATAAATGTAACATATTTCATGCATATTATTTTATTTTCTAGTAAGTTGGCTTACAACGTCAGTGCGCAGGATTCGATTTCTGCGACGGACATAGCAAAAGTAGCTCATTGTGTTTTAGTTCAATGGATTAGCTTATAACAACTTTATGATCGAAGAACTTTTACAGAATGTTAAAAATCGGGGATAGTTATCATTTATACAAAGGTTTAAAACATAAATACATTCTAGAATATTGTACAGGGGCTTAAAGTATTTAGGCTGTAAAACTCTTACTGTTTAGATTAACCAGATATTCTATAAGACTTTGTAGATAGAACTGTGTTTGATAAATTAGTTAGGATATCTTGAATATTGGTTAATAATGCTCGTTGATTTTTCAACTCTTCTGTTTTTGAGAATAACTACTTTTCATTATTCCCTTATGTAAATATTTTCAGACAAAGAAATGCCCGGTAGGCAATATAAAAACTAAATTGTAGCAACAATGTTTTCTAAGTTCTTCTAGTATACGAGACATTAAGTTGTAGTAACAATGTTTTCTAAGTGCTACCAGTATACAAGACATCAAATTGTAGCAGAAATGTTTTCTAAGCTCTTTCAGTATACAAGGATAGCTATGGACGAGGAGTAAATTTACATGTGTATAGGATAATAACGGATATTTCGAATAGGCCTTTTTCTCATTGATTGGACTCTTAGAACCGGAAGATTAGTATTGTTAATTTCCGGTATAAATTCTTCCCGAGAAACTTCAGCGACACAAGTCCTTTCTTAAATAAAACTAGTTTATTCTTTCTCATTACAACTTTGCAATACACAGAATTTCCACAGTTACTTTAACTTAAACACACGCTTTAATTCACAACGATTCACGCACTTTACTTCGGTCACTACCGCTCACTTGACTCAATTATCTGTCTATCTGCAATTATCTCTCCGCTTTAGTTGCCGGGCTTATATACTAAAATAGAGGGCGCCTAGAAAAGACTAGAGTTGCCAGGATAAGTCAAGATCCTTCGAGAATTTCATGACGTGTTACTAGCGTCACGTGAGTGCCGCTGTCGTAACACTGCCCCTTCCTTAGTATTGTTCGTCTCAAACAATAGCCACTTACATTAAACCAATAGACAATTAACAATAATTTGATTAAATGGACAGAATTTACAAACACAAAATTAAAATTCAACAAAGTCTCTTAATTTTACAGGACATATCTTCTTCCGTACTGGTCTCTGTTTCATTGGCTTCTGCTTCACGTGAGGTCCATCTCTTCCATCAGGAATTGTTGTATTATCGGTAACAGTTACATCAGTGGTAGTAACTTCATTAAGGGCTTTACTGTTTCCCTTCTCGAAACCGGGTAGAGCTTCTTCTTCGACAGTGGCTTTTTCAAGTGACACGTCTTCAGTAGCGTCATTTGTTCCATTGTTTACTTCATTCCAACTGAAATGTCCTGGACCGTGATAATGCCAAAGCCTGTTGGCATGCACCACCTTTGGCTTACCTCGCCGACCACATTTTATTCGGAAAGTTACATCTGAGAGACGATCCACTAGTCATATGGGCCTTCCCATGGAGATGACAACTTAGGAGACTTCACTTTGGTTTTCTTGGGATTATACAATCACATGTTGTTTCCTGGTACAAAACT
>NW_013668354.1:81080-85309 GCF_000517525.1 Limulus polyphemus | reverse complement strand
ACTGGCAACCGAAGTTTTCGACCAAACATCAACTTTGCTGGTATGAATCCAGTGGCTTCATGCTCTGCTGTTTTAGAGGCCATCAACAATGGAGGGAGTACGACATTCCAATCATCTTCGCAGCTATTGCCAATTCCTGTCCAAGTGTCCAAATGTACTTTTCTACCATCCCATCAGACTGTGGGTGAAGTGGCGATGTCCTGGTCTTTCGTATGCCAAACAACTTGCAGCATTCATGGAACACAGCTGATTCAAAATTACGGCCTTGATCTGAATGCAGTTGGTATGGTATACCAAACGTGAAGAAGAAATCACTAATAGCTGAAGCTACAGTTGTAGCTTCCTGATTTGGTATTGCATATGCCTCAGGCCACTTGGTAAAATAATCCATCACCACACAAATGTACCTGTTTCCAGGACGAGTTTGGGGCAAAGGACCAGCAATGTCAACGTCTACTCTTTCCATTGATGCACCAACTTGATATAACTTCATTGGAGCATGGCCCTTATGCTTGGGCCCCCTTTCAGCACAACATGTACTACATGTCCTGCACCATTTTCCAGATCTTGCCTCATACCTATCCAGTAAAATCTCTGTCGTAGATGACTCAATGTCTTCTTGACTCTGAGATGTCCTCCTGTTAAACTATCATGGGATTGACGCAGCACAACTTCCCGTAACTTTCTTAATATAACTGTTTGCCAGGTCGTCACTTTCCTATCTGCAGTTTCCCATCTCCAGACAAGAATACCATCTTCAAGTTTCAACTGGTCCCATTGTGCCCAATAGTTCATTGTCACAGGGCTTAAGCTAGACACCTTCTCCCAAGCAGGGCGCAAAATATTTGGTTGTAGAAAATTAATTATTGGCTTCAAATCTTGGTCTTTCTCCTGTTCTGCTTGAATATCTATATTTGGTTCCATTTCACCATCATCAACTCCTTCAGTTACATTGACTTTAGCTTGATGGCACTTGGTTAGTTCAACCTCTCTTTTGCAGCAATGTTTGTAGTCATTTTTGCAGGGTCTTCGGTTCAGTACATCAGCATTTCCATGATATTTTCCTTCTCTGTATTCAATATCATAATTATACTGGTCTATCTTTCCGATCCAACGTGCCAGTTGTCCCTCTGGGTTCTTTAATGATCTTAACCAGTGTAATGCAGCATGGTCTGTTCTGATGGTAAACCTAGCCCCATAGAGGTAAGTATGGAAATGTGTCAGACTCTTTACTATGGCAAGGAGTTCCCTCTGTGTTACACAGTAGTTCCTCTCTGGTCGATTCAGGACCCTACTGAAGTAGGCCACCACATTCTGAGACAACACTCCTCCAATTCCGACATTACTATCATTACAATCCAGTATGTACGGCAGTGGGGGATTTGGAAGCTTTAAAAGTGGAGCTGAGGCCAATTTTTCTTTCAATGTCTTGAAAGCATGCTGGCAAAAACTGTCCATTCAAACTTCTGGCCTTTTTTGGTCAAATCATGTAGTGGAGCAGCTACAGTTGCAAAGTCCTTCACAAACTTCTGGTAATAGGTACAGAGTCCCAAGAAACTTGGTAACTCTCCCACATTGTCTGGTGATGGCCAATCACACACTGCTTTCACCTTGTCAAGATCAGTTCCCACACCATGCACACTTACAATGTGACACAAGTAAAGCACCTCTTTCTGGAACAAGTGGCATTTCTTGGGACATTTCCTCATCAAACGTTGTTACAAACACAATGACATCATCCAGTGCTCTTTCCCTCAGCCTCTCAAATGTTGCTGTAGCATTGTTAAGTCTGAATGGCATCACACGGTATTGCCAGAGACCTTGGCCATAACTAAATGCAGTCTTAGGTTTATCTACTTCAGCCATTTTCACTTTATGGAAACCCGACTTTAAGTCCAGAGTTGAAAACCACATGGCTATACTTAGGGCATCAAGAGTATCACGCATTCTTGGCAGTGGGTATGAATTTTTTTCGGTTATCCTGTTAAGAGTCCTGACGTCCACACAGCAACGTTGGGTTCCATTCTTTTTCTAGACTAATACGACGGGAGCTGACCAGGGACTATCTGATTTCTCGACAATCCCTTCCTTAATCAGGCCATTCATGATCTTTCTATCTCTTGTCGCTTTGCTGGAGCTATTCTCCTCGGAGAGATCTTTATTGGACGGTGATTGCCTGTATTTATTCTGTGCTCTACAAGGTCTGTGCAGCCAAGGTCATGATCTCCTTTTAAAAAGACATCTGCATAATTCGCCAAACGTTCCCTAACCTGAAGAGTCTGTAATGATGACAAATGGACTATGCTCTTCTTATAGAGGTCAGTTAAATGTTCTGGGAGAGGATGTCCTTTCTTTATGGTTGTATGTCTTGCCTTAACATTGACTGTCTCTACCCCCTGGCACACACCCAACAATGCCCCTTCCTCACATGTCTGCTCACATTTAGAGAAATTAGCCATTGTTATGGGTACTACTTGATGACCTGCCACAAGTGACCTTCCAATTTTCACGTCCACTGGCGTGGATGGGTCTTCCACTGCTTCCACAAGCCTCGGGCTTCCTTGGGGATGTTCTTTTATCCTCTCCAAATTATCTTCTTTGACATATGGGGTAGTGTAGTTGACTTAAGTGCTGTGACATGCCAATCAACAGAAGCAGCAACACTTACTGGAGTTTGGCCTTTGTTGTTTCCAATCGTCATTTTATCGAGGTTAAATACACACTTCCTCGGTAGTAAGTAGTCCAACCCTAATTTGCATTGGTCTTCAATGTCAGCCAAGTAGACTTTGTGTGTATCCTTCATGCCCATGAGCTCAATAGTTACCCACACTGGTCCTCACAACCTTGCATAATGTCCTGTCACACCACAGAGCTTCTGTATGGCTTCTGGTACTCCTTTGTGATCCAGCACCTTGATACTCACAAGGGTTTGCTGAGATGCAGAATCTATGACAAAGTTGCACTTTTGGACATCCAGCTTTCCTGTCACTATGTGTACTTGCCATTTTACACCTAGCTGTTGGGACTTTCACGATGAGTTCCCCGTGTTGAAGTTGCCAGCATTGAGCTCTCTTGTGCCCATGTTTGTTACAGTGCCAGCAAATTCCCCCAAACTTCTCTGAAAGCTGCCCTTTTCTGACCTTGAATCCTGATGACTGTAACAACCTTGGTACTTCTGTGGTGGACTTAACGTAGGATTCAAATTCAAGAGCTTTGGCCATTGCATCCTGCATAGTAGAGGGATGTGCTTGCTTTACTTGTATCTTCAGTTGTGGACTGTCCAAGGCATCTACAAACTGATCCCTCAGTAACAGTTTGAGGACATCGGGTGGTGCAGTTGGGTAGGCCTCGTGTGCCATACTTTCCAAATCCTGTGCCAGCTCTTGCAGGCTTTATCCTTTAGCACGGACTCTTGTCCTAAACCTAGCCCTGTAGACTTCAGACTGATTCTGAGTTCCATACCTGAGGTCTAGAGCAGCTACTAGTGCCGTATAGGTGTGTCTGTCGTCTGCTGACAACTGTCCAAGTATTTCCAGTGGTTGTCCTTTCAGGCTCGTTGCCAGGTACACTGCTTTCTGCTCCTCTGTCCATCCATTCATTTCTTCCAGGAGCTAATATTGTGCTCTATATGCTTCTCGCGGTGCCTTCCCATCGAATTCCTGTGGCTTCCTTCGTACTAGATCACCCCTATTACTGACACTCACGTCTGGAATGTGACTTCTGGCAGGACTGAAAATCTCTGCATTAGGGTTTAGCTGCGGGGTCTGGAAGGGGCTTCCTGTTGTCTGGGGCTGATTAGGTCCATGGCTAATATATCCTCCTTGTGTAAGAGACAGTAAATCGTCCTTTAATGTATTTAATTCACTTTGAAATTTTCTAATCTTTCCATTTGTACTTGTTGTTTCTTTTCTTTTTCCAGTTGCCACTACTGTAGTCTCTCTTCTTGTTTCTTTTCTTTTTCCTCCAACCAATGCTGTAGTCTCTATTCTTGTTTATCTTCTCGTTCTTCTTGTTTATTTTGCTGTTCAAATCTGTAGTTTGATTTGCCACTTCTTGTTTCCATCTTCTTTTTTTTTCTTCCCACTTTTTGACACCAATTTGTTGCGTATCTGCTCGTTTGATAATTTATTTAATTTCCGGTATAAATTCTTTCCCAGGAACTTCAGCGATACAAGTCCTTTCTTAATTAAAACTAGTTTATTCTTTCTCGATACAACTTTGTAATACAC
>NW_013668354.1:77822-80875 GCF_000517525.1 Limulus polyphemus | reverse complement strand
GATTCACACACTTTACTTACGGTGCCTACTGTTCGCTTGACTCAATTATCTTCAATCTATCGACATATTTATTCCCTCTATGACCTATCTCGCTCGCTTTCTTTGCCAGGCTTATATACTAAAAAAGAGGGCGTCTCGAACAAACTAGAGTTGCCAGGAAAATTCATGATCCTTCGAGAAACTCCAGCGCGCATGCTGCCAGCGTTGCGTAACTTCCGCTGTCGCAACAAGTTACTGTTTAGACACTAAAGCATTAGAAACCAATACACTAATATTTGTGATAAAATCACTTTAACGGCGGATATATCCCCCCCCCCCCCACACACACATTTCGGGCTATGACTCGTGGAAGATAAAAGGTAGATAGATCTGAAATGGGATGCCATTTTTACAGGCCTCTGATTTTGAATCTGAAATTAGCAAATGAGCGTGAATGTGAGGAAAAATATCTGTAAGAACGTGATTTTTATCACAAATGTTAAGCTTATTAATTTTTAATGCTTCGCTAGCTTTCGGCTCTTAAAATAGGTCTATAAAATTTTGTTGAGGCGCGCCTTAGCAATATTATTTGTATGATCTCGTGATTTTCTCACACGAATTATTTTTTTTTATTTTTCAGTTAGGGTTATAATTCCACCATATATTGAGTTTTTTAAAGATCTGGAAAGCGTGTGGGTTAATAAAACCTTATATTTTAATATAATATTTTAGCCTGTAAGTTTCTTTTTACGTTAATGCATCCACGTTTAAATCACATTAAAACAATATTCATTCATTAACATTAATTAAACTGATGCTTCAAACTGAGCAACACACATATCAAATATATTTCTATATCATCAATATTCTGAATAAAGGATTGGAAACACTTTGGTAGATCAATTATATTTTTCATAATACAGTAGTATTAGGTTTATTTCATTTTCAACAGTACATTCTAGACCTAATACTAATGTCTTATGACAGTTATAACAGTACATACTGTTGTGAAATGCAATAAGCCTAATAACATTGTCTTATGACAAATATAATTGAATACAGCTCCACTTCGCCTGCAAAGGCGTTCACACCATAATAGTTTTAGTGGATATTTCAAAACCTTACAATATTCTTGTTGTAGGTCTCAAAACCAATAGTAACTTGGCTGTACGTAAGGTATCTCACATGTAATCTAACATTAATTTATTTTTCATGATGACTGGGATAGCATCTCGAGAATTTAAATTAAATTTGTTATTTCATCGAGATTTTTATCAGTAAAATATTGTCAAATGACTTTTCTGTTTGCCTGTAACTTGTTAAAAAGTCATAGTTCTTATCAAATGTGTAATTTTTTGTAAAATACAAAGGAATGGTTGATATTGTCTTAGTAAGGTAATTTGGTCGAAATGTTGACCACTTAATTTTTCCATAACTTAGAGCTACTTTTAAGCATTTCTGTATTTTCAGATTTTATCACGATATAACTATGTTTGTATGATATTCGTGTTACTTTATTTTCCATTGACTTTGGATATGATGAAAGAGAATGAAAGGACGTCTGCATGTAAGTGAAATACGTCATTGAAACCTTTCCCCTTTTTATTATTATTAATCGTTTTTGACGAAATTTATGATAAAAAGAAAAATGATTCGTTATAAAAGAACTTAAATCAAATTTTGCTTTCTCGATCCTTCTGATTAAAAATTGTTCTATAAGATTATTATCAAGACTTAAAGAGATGGAGACCTAAGGATAAGATATATTGTATTCAATACCTGAAGTTAAAGCAACAAGTTGGAAGAAAGAAAAATATCAAACCGGACTTGGAAACACTTACTGCATGCGACTGTAGGCTATCAGAGAATAATAGTGAAGTAATTATATAAGTCTAGAACACTTTTGATACACGTGTTGCTGTTAGTTCATTATACATAAATATAATTATAAACGATAGTTAAGAAAACAAGTTTGAATAAAGAAACAGGACATTTCGTGACCGTCTTTTTTTGTTCTTTCTTCTCAGAATAATATAATTTAGTAAAGAAGGGTGCTAACGTCATCATGATGCAGTATTCTACTCATTTTTTATGCTAACTTTTGTAAAAGTTTCAAAGTAAGTTTACATTTGTGCCGAGAAGGAACGAACGTCCAAAACACAAAATCATTCATTTTATTTAGCCAACAAATGTGGCTTCTTCGTGCTGCAGTCCTAACTTTGAGTAAACTTTCATACAAAAAAAATCACATCTTGATATATAATAAAATGCTAGGTACAACAGTACCTTTAACAAAATACAATCGCATGAACGTTTTCCTAAGAGCCAAATTAGTCATTCATAAGTGTTGTTGGTGTTTTTATATGCAAGAGCTTTAACAAGCCCATTATAGGTTTTTCAGATCAAAAAAATCAAAAAACGTATTTATGTAAATTAAACATGATATACTGGACTCCTAGACCGAGAAATCTGTTATTTGGGTTTACGATAAATAATATTTAAATATTTACCTACTGAATCACGTCCAAATATTTGGTTCTACAGCAGATGCAGGAGGATTGACATACAGCTATGATTGCCACTACTTTAATTGATTTAAACTAGTGAAACTTAAGCTGTGTCTATACGTCAAGTTGGGCAGGTACAGCAGAAGACACGGGCACAGCCAAAACCATGCTGAACTTAACATTGTATCAAACACTCCAAATAAAGCACCCACGCTGTATGGTCATCATTGACTTTTTCTTGGCAAGTAGTGACAAGATAGATGTTATTGGAGAGGCAAATATCCATTTCATTATTGGCGATGTTGCTCACTGAATAAATGTAATTGTTTGTAATTTAAGATCAATAATTGATATGCTAGGTATACACTTGTTGCAAAAAGGGCCAGACAATTTCATATGTGGAGCAAGAAAGAAGAACTTCTGTTATTCAATCATCCAATTGCAACCTGTCAGAACCTACAAACAGTAGACTGTGTGTGTATATATATATTTGTCGATAAGAAAACCACAGTACCCACAATTCAATAGGTAACATTTTGTGGTTTTATATCCAGATGCTGCAGACAG
>NW_013668354.1:65171-76911 GCF_000517525.1 Limulus polyphemus | reverse complement strand
GTAAGCTCCACCAACCACTGAAATGAATATATTGCTAAGAGAGTTGTAATGAGAGAGATGTCTCATGTACGTGATGACATACTGGGATTTGGACACACATTTCAGTCTGCTGCTGAGAACCTGAGAATGGTATTCTAATGGATAAAGAAGGAAAACTTGAACTTGGAACAAGGAAAGTATGCCTTCGCATAATGAAATGGTTATTTGATCACAATATATGCAGGTATAAAGTCTCAACTGACCCTGCACAAATTCGAATGTTTAAGGAATTGCCCCAGGCTTTGATCAAAACTAAACCCTCTGCAGCTTTTTAGATTTTGCTTCAAATAATTGATATTTGTGGCCATATTCACAAGATAGTAGCATCATTAATGAATCTGATTAAGAATTGAGTATGATCTATACAGTAGTTTTGTTGAGTATGATCTACATAGTAGTTTTGTTGAGTATGATCTATGCATTTTGTTATGATCTATATAGTAGTTTTGTCGAGTATGATCTATATAATAGTTTTTGCTGAGTATGATCTATATAATAGTTTTAGTTGAGTATGATCTATATAATAGTTTTGTTGAGTATGATCCATATATAGTTTTATTGAGTATGATCTATACGACATTCATACTCAACAAAACTACTTTGTAGATCACACTCAACAAAACTCCTATATGGATCATACTCAATAAAACTACTATTATGAATGCTTGTTGAACTGTTTTTTGTGTAAGAGAACTGTGAAAGATTCCGCAATTCTGTTGTACTTTCAATACAAAGTTGATAGTGTTTCACTTTATTTTACGTCATTCGTAAATAAGTTTAAAATATTTCTTGACAAGATTTTTAATACTAATAGCTAATCTGAGCTATGAACAATCACGAGCACTCACAAATGGCCACAGACACGAGCGGTATTTAGTATTGTTACGACAGCGGAAGTCGCGCGACGCTAGGAGCATGCGCTGAAGTTCTAGAAAGATCTAGGAACCTGTCGAACGTCCTAGCGTTTGCTAGACACGCGCTTTTATAGTATATAAGCGAGACAATCAATCAGAATTAGGATCGCAGCTAGAGAGATTGAAGATATAGACACGGATAGTTGAGTCAAGCGGGTGGTAGGCACCGTTAGTAAAGCGCGTGAATCGTTGTGAATTATAGTGTGTGTTTAAGTTAAAGTGACTGTGGAAATTAAGTGTATTAAAAAGTTTGTAACGAGAAAGAATAAACTAGTTTTATTTAAGAAAGGACTTGTATCGCTGAAGTTTCTTGGAAAATTAACAAACGAACAGAGACGTAACAATAGTTTTGTTGAGTATGATCTACATAACAGGTTTGTTGAATATGATTTATACAACGGTTTTGTTGAGTATGATCTATATAGTAGTTTTATTGAGTATGATCCATATAGGAGTTTTGTTGAGTGTGATCTACAAAGTAGTTTTGTTGAGTATGAATGTCGTCATGAATGCTTGTTGAACTGTTTGTTGTGTAAGAGAACTGTGAAAGATTCCGCAATTCTGTTGTACTTTCAATACAAAGTTGACAGTGTTTCACTTTATTTTACGTCATTCGTAAATAAGTTTAAAATATTTCTATTTACTTTAATTAGGCTTGAATACTATATTTGTTCATTATTATTTGAAAAGTACCTATCATTATCACAAGACCCAGGGCAGCTATTTATCTGTTTAGTTTATGAGACTTTCGGAAAGTATTTAATTTAGAATTTATACAAGTTCTTTGACAAAAAAAAAGTTTTAAAACTTTATTTATTCTTTGTTCTTTCTTCAAAATAATCTATCGTTCTAGCAGCTAGTAGATTTTAAGATTCTGCCTTTTGTAAAGGAATCCCCAAGTAGATCAAATGAAGTATTAAACCTTAAAAGAAACGAATCAATACTTTTAAGAACCCAGAGATCAGCCTTACCTTGCAACTATTACGTTATATTTTTAGCCTGTATATTGATTGCTTTTAAACAGTCTCTGGATGAAACTGACTGGCTCTATAATAATTTTCAGTGGTTGTTCTTTTATCTGGACTTAACCTGAATTTTCAGAGCTTCCGCCCTCTTACGGTGGATTTTCTAAACCCACTTTGTGAATAATGTATATAATATTTTTATTGCCCAAAAAGTAAATAAAATAAACATATCTCTAAAAAAAAGGCGTGAAAGGTGTCATTCGAAATATTTTGTACATATTGTACTATATATATACTTTATACATTTATTTTGCGCTAAATTGATCAAATATACGTTTTGCACAGATAAAACTGGAGCATAAGTACTATATGTACAAAACTGATAAAAAAAAACAAGAGGGAACCCTCAATAGCTGTGGCACTTGAAACTCTTTTAGGCATTATTACAGCAAATTAATCTACAAGACCTTTTTCCCCTTTTTATTAGCTACATTTTTGTGCGCCAGCAATACGAAGCGTGGGGCGTGCGTGTACCTGATTCGATTTTATTATTCATCAGGATTTCTACCAGCCTACCCTCAAATTTAAGTACTTTTAGGCAGCATCAGAGTAAATTAATCTATGCGACCTTGGGCGTGGTCAAATACACCAATCGAAAGGGTTTGACCTCCTTAGTTCAAAACTGTAACTATATTTCAAATAGGCCAGGAGATGACGGAGCTATGAGCTGAAAGTTTGAGCTTGGAAAAACTCGGAGCCATTCAATGAGCCGCTATACCGCGGCAAAAAATAATTTAGCCAGTGTTTCCATGAAGAGAAACATACTTGTACACATTCACAATAGATTTCTGTAGTCTAAGTTATAAAATAAAATAAAAGTTATAATACACACGTACACAAACTGTTTGACAAAACAAACAATACGTTATAACCTAACAACTTAAAAGAGAGTTAGAAATTCTTAATGAGTTACAAAAGCACTCAATAATTAAGTTTTGGTTAGGGATTTTAAAGCAGTTCCAAGGAGGGTTATTTATGTAATATATATTTTGGAATTGACTGTAGGTAAACTGTTCTTTATAACTGCAGTTGTACGTTTTGTGTGGACGACTATTCTTTGAAATATGTGTATGTTTTACAAATTAAAGTTAAAGAAAATAATCAGCAAATACAGCTATATTCCTTTTCAGTAGATTTAAAAATATAGATTAACAATGACATTGATATTGTTACGACAGCAGAAGTCACGTGACGCTAGTAACAAGTCATGAAATTCTAGAAATATCATGTCTGATCGTGGCAACTCTAGTCTTCTCTATGCACCCTCTATTTTGTATATATAAGACCGGCGACAAGTGACGAGATTGATAATTGCAGACAGACAGAGATGGACAATTGAGTCAAGCGCGGTAATAAGTGAAGCGCGTGAATCGTGAATCGTTTGTTGTGAATTATAGCGTGTGTTTAAGTTTAAAGTGACTGTAGAAATTCTGTGTATTGCAAAGTTGTTTTGAGAAAGAATAAACTAGTTTTATTTAAGAAAGGACTTGTATCGCTGAAGTTTTTTTTTGGGGGGGAAAGAATTCTACGGAAAATTAGCCAACGACCAGAGACGTAACAATATGTATATTTATATATAAATATATAACCAAAACATCAATAAGATTCACCTGTGGATACGAATAAGAAAACACTGGAATATCAGACTTTTCCTTTTCTTTTATTAATTTCTTTTAATTAATTTTTTTTACTATAGAAATGCAATTTCTTTATCCTATAATTTCATACTTTTACTTATTTTTTCTTTTCTGTACGTCTTAATAACTGTTTACATGGTTTCACAATTCCTACTGACTTTACTTAACCAATTACTTCTGCCCTCTTACTACTATCTATTTAAAATGCCGCCAAAATATTTTTCAAAAAATATTTTTTTATATTTCACATTACATTCCAAAAAAGGGAAAACATGAAAATATGTTTTTTTTTAGAATTTTAACTTTTCTCAAATTATATTAATGAAAATGTTTACTGCCATATAAAGGGATTTTTTTGGGACATCTAACACGGAATTTATGTAAATTTATTCTTAATCTTAAAGTATCTGTTTCACCAATATACAATTCACAACAATTTACTCATTTTAAAATATATATTGCGTTCTTATAATTGTAATTAAATGAGTTATTAATAAACAAAAAATTTTTATTATTATTGTTCTTTATTGTTTTGGTAGATTTCATATAACCTAAATTACATAAACACATTTCTTTCTGTTACAACTGAAGATACCTTCTTTAGAAAAATCTAGTTTTTAGGTTTATTCAATAATCTATACAAATTTTTAGGTTGTCTTCTTGATAAAATAATTGTATTATTTTTGAATACATCTTTCAATTTTTTATCTACTATTTGTTTTAATTATAAATTAACAAATTAAATATCAATATGTATGTTTGGACAATGAGTCGCAACAAATAATATCTTTAGATTCACTAATGTTTCTATTAAAATGTTTTCTATCAAAAAAGTTGTTCTTAGCAATTTCAAAAACTTCTTTGATATAACTTTCTCTGGATAATGACAGTGAACTAAAAATTTGTTTAATTCTAGTAATGTATTACCTCTCGTTTCTTCATTGGAAACCAAACGATTTAATGTACTTGTAAGATTTACAGGAACATTTAATTTTATATGCTTGGGATGATTACTAAATAAATCTACATGTTATTTGTGGGTTTATAATAAAAATCAGTTATAATTTACTTTTCTGGTGAAACACTTATCAACACATCTAAAAAATGACAAGTTTTTATTATTTCTTTCAAATGTACTCTTAATTTCCTTGTTTATTGAATTTAAGATTCCAACAAATTTATTAATACCTTGAGTATGTTTCCATATTACAAAAAATCGTCTAAAAATCTTTTCTAAAGTGTTTTTACGTGAGCTACAAAATTATCTTCAAAATAATTAGGCAGTATATTAAACAACTGTAATTCGAAAAATCCCATAGTGATGTTAGCATAAGTTGGAGTGATTTTTGTGCCCATTGCTGTATCAGATATTTGGTGAAAGATTTGCTTCTGACAAGTCAAAATACTTTTTTTAAAAACTATATCTAAATATTTTAAGATAAAACCTTCATTAAACCTGGGATGAATTAATTCTTTATATTTATCTAGAAAACTTTCCATAGCTTCAAGTCCGTAGTCATGTTCAACACTTGGATACAGAGCTACCATTTACAAAGAAACAAAACTATGATTTTCTCCTAATTTTCTTGGGAATTTTTCAACAGATTCAAAATCATCTCTGATAGGACTAAGAATATGAGATAAAAAAAGGTTTTAATAATATGTCTAAAAGGTCACTTGAATGTTCAGTAATTTTTTGATTTTTTCCTACAATCGGTCTTCCTGGAATATTGGGAGGTTTTTAAATATGAATATATTCGCTTTTTGTTTCGAACAATAATTCATTAATCTCTTTTATTTTATGAATTTTAGGAAGTACATAGTCTTAAATTTTTCTTTTAGGAAAGTTATGCATCTCAATTTATTTAAACTTCCCATTTTTTGGAGTAAACCTTTATATTGTTTAAATGTTCATAAACCATCTGTTTATAAAATTGGGGGGTCATTATTACCCATATTTTTTCTTTATCTGCTTTTTGAAA
Organism: Limulus polyphemus; assembly: GCF_000517525.1. Classification (NCBI taxonomy): domain Eukaryota; kingdom Metazoa; phylum Arthropoda; class Merostomata; order Xiphosura; family Limulidae; genus Limulus; species Limulus polyphemus. Next base: position 71,314 of record NW_013668354.1, on the reverse strand, counting down.
TATCTATTTAGAATTTTTAAGTTTCTTGAGCGACTCCCGCTCTTTTGAAGTTAGATTATCCTTCCCATTTTTTCAGTAACAGAATATAATTCAGTTTTTTGACAAATTAACTATAATTCCATATTTATTCCCTGAACAGGATCAAAATCTGATTTACCTTTTACTAAGGATTCTTCTTTATTTGAATTTTCATAAAAATATTCTTTAAGTTTTAATTTCCTATTGAATTCATATATATCTTCTGCTAGTTGTATTTTAACAGGTTTATATGTAGGAGTTAATGTTAGTCCTTTTGTTAATAATCATATTTCATTTTCTTGCAAATTAGTTTCCTGTTTATCTGAAAGATCTTTGGAACTCTGATATATTTTATAAAATTCATAGATCCTAAGTATAACCTCTTTCTTCTTCCTCCATGTCTTATATCTTCCATCCTATTGAAAGTTCTTTGTCTAAATTTTTGTTGACTTCAAACATATATATCTCCTAAATCCACACTTTTAGGATTCCATCTAGTTTTGTTATTGTATCTGTCATTTCTTCTCCATTTTCTTGTATTGTAGTATGTGTGTCCAAATCCCAGTATGTCATCACGTACATGAGACTTCTCTCTCATTACAACTCTCTTAGCAATATATTAATTTCAGTGGTTGGTGGAGCTTATAAGTTCCATCAATCATCGAAATGTGGCAGATGCATTACACAGGCTAAATAGTATTAAAACGAAATTTATAACAATTTTCTCAAGTGCTTAAAGCAGTTTTGGGTCTGCTCTCATAATCCAGTTTCACTTGCGTGTAACCAGACACAATTTAATGTATTGGACCAATCTGTGTCTTCCAGTGTATCAAGACATTAATTCATTTTGTCAAAGGAAGGACATCAGTGCATGTTACAACATTTATCTGCCTTAAGTGCTCTCAGAACCTGCGTGCTCCCTCCTTCTTCCTTATGATCACTGCTGGAGATGGCCAAGCACGATCATAAATTTGTATTAACCTGTCCTGCCACAACCATCCTATCTCAGTTGTGACGACATCCCTGAAGCTTGCTTTATTAGATATGTGTGGAAAGTGATTATCTGGTCGCACAAACACATCAGCAAACACTACTAGCAACTTACCGAGTTATTGTCACATTTGTAATCCTAATTTGTCTATAAACAATTTTCATTTAATCTGCAGTGCTCAGATAATTATTTCTTTCTTTTTGGTGTAGTGTAGCTAAAGCAGCACTAGTTATATAGCCAGTTTCAGTCTCTTCTACTTCTCTCACCATGCTGGAAACTGAATATCCGTTCATTTGTAATTGTAAACAAACATTGGTATAAACCAGGTAATTGGAGCAATGAGTGTCTGAATGAGTACAGCTTGATTTCTGAACAGAAATCTGCGTGTTAAATACATTTCTTCTGTCTGCAGCATCTGGATATAAAACCACAAAATGTTACCTGTTGAATTGTGGGCACTGTGGTATATATATATATTCGCGAAAAAATTAATGAAGCTATTTCAAATGAAGAAAAACAATTGAGAACAAGATTAGAAATAATTAGAAAATCTGTGGATCGAAATTGAAGCTCTGGAAGTTAAAATGGAAAATCAAAAAATGAAGTTCCCAGAAATTGGCTCAAAAATTTGGAATTTATTCAATGAAAGAACAGAGAATAAAGATATTTTTGAAGCACTGATAGACTATTGGAATGTTTTATGTAGAATGGAAAAGAGAAAAAAGTGATGAAAAATGGAAACAGAAGGAAATGTGGTTTATAGAACAACTAAAAAAGAAAATCCAGAGAGCGGAAGGAAAATTGAAAGTAAAGTTATTATAAATAGAGGTAAAGATTGTAAAGATGTTGATAATAAAAAAGGGGAAATACATACTACAATACAAGAAAATGGAGAAGAAATGACAGATACAATAATAAAACTAGATAGGCAATAACAGAAGAGAGTAAAGTTACGGGCAAGGAAAAGTTCGGCGTCAAGTTAACTACCGTAGAAGTGATAAGACTAACAGTAGAAAAGGAGATAGGAAGAATAATTTATTCCGTCAAAGCGTGATTCTAATGTAATTGAATCAGCCTGAGTGCACTTTAATAAAAGGAGCAGAGAATATTTAGAAGAAAGAAGACCAAACGATTACGGTAACTCGTGCCACAATTGTAAGTGAATCACACATAGAATACTAGTACGATAGTAATAGAGAAGATAGTTCGGCTTGTCAACTGAAATTCTAAAGCAATTGAATAGGCCGAAGTGGACTTTTGACAAGAAGAAGATAACTATATATATAGTGTTTATGATATGCCTATAATCTCTGTAGTGTGAAGAATTTGTTGTACATAAGTTTAACTTGTTCCGAATGTATATATATTATTTTGAAATCAAGTGAAGGTCATGCTGTTCATTTATCATTGAATTTATCGCCAACAAGTCACAATATATATATATATATATACTATTAAGAAATATTAGTAAAAGCCTTATATTTTGACAACTGGCGATAAAAAAATATTTTTTAAATTCTGACAGTTCTCCGTGTACATAGCTTCTTCCTGGTTAACAGGGTGTATATGCACCAAGGTAATAAACTTACAATAAGACTCTTGCTTTGGTATAGGTTGCATGTTAGGACAATTATTCTATAGAACTTATACCGTCTTGGCTCTGTTACTGTGCCTGGCCTCTGGAGTGAGGTTACGTTTATTCCAAAAGGATGAAACAGGGGTATTTGAAGTTAGCATAAATTGAGGCTCTCTCCTAGTATATGTTTATTTAGACTAATTTGTGACATAAATAATCTAAAATCTGATTACTGCACTGGAACCCTGCTTGACAGCGTGGTATTACATTATTTTTGATCGTATTCTTGTCCTGTTCAGACGTGTTTTAGCAAACTTTACTCGAGTGGCCAGTATGGTTTGTTTTGAACTTCGCGCAAAGCCACACGAAGACTATCTGCACTAGCTCTCTCTAATTTAGCAGTGAAAGATCATAGGGAAGGCAGCTTGTCATCACCACCCATCCCCAACTCTTGAGCTACTCTTTTACCAATGAATAGTGGGATTGACCATCACATTATAACTCACTGCCGAAAGGTCGAGCATGTTTGGTGGGATGGGGATTCGAACCAAGTCAGCACTCTAATCACTTGGCCATGCTGGGCTTGGCCAGTAAGAAAACACTTAATGAAACAGAAGCTGACCAGCAAAGGCACATTCATTGTACGGAAAAAGATTTCTCTGTTATTTGTACCTCTTGTGTATGTATGCTTTCTTTGCTGTTTGGATATAATGATTTTGGGTTTAACAACAATAAGTTAATAATCGACATGAGTTCAACGTCTCGAAATGTATTCATCGCCCACATTTTTTACGCTATATGAACTATCCTTCAAATAACAAATTGTATAGAATATGAATATAAAATTCAAACATATCATTTGCCAGACATATACCTTAAGCTGAAACTTCCTTACAGTACAAAAATTTAATTTTTAGAAAACAAAACAGCAAGTTTACTCGGAGAAGAAAGGTCAGAATTAGTTACCAGTAGCCACAACACAGCTTTTTATCCAGCCAATCACTTAATAATAAGTTAACTTGACGCTGAACTTTTCCTTGCCCGTATCTTTACTCTCTTCTGTTATTGCCCATCTGCTCTTTCCGATCGTCTCACTCTATTTATATGTTTATAGCTTAATTGTTTGTCAGCCTTCTAGGAACCTCTATACTCTCGACGTCAATGTATTGCATGCGACGTTCGATAGTCTCAACATCAATGAATTATGAACACAACTTCCTACAATCCTCTGCTTTTAACTTTTATTATAACAAAAACTAAACAATAATTAAATATTCACTCACAAAAATAAATTAATAGGTAATATTTAAACTGATTATTTTATATCATGACAATAACACATGCGTGAACGTTTAGAAAAACTTATCTGAATATGCCTGAATATACTAATTATGAAAGGGTAAAATATAATACTAATACTATTACCCTACAATGCATATACGCTCATTTTTGATGACGGGTAACCGACTTTTTAGGTACCGGATGATGATATAATTTTGTCGAAACATTGTAAATTTATAAAGAAGTTATCTTCGTTACCAATTCAAGCAGTCTCCAAACTTTTACTTACGTTTATTGAGGTACACGTCAAATTATACTAGTATTTATTTATAACTAAGATTACTCTTGCTCATTTCCCCATTGGTGACTGAGGCAATAACAACCTGTACCAATGTTTGTATGTTATTTTATTTTCACATTAACATATTCATGGGAATATTAAAAATAATGATTTTCCACTACAGTATTTACAAATAGAACACTTTCCAATTTTAGATTAGCAGAATGAGTAAACTCTCAAAATTCAGCTAAGTGGTACAGGTTTTTCAATACATTAAAATTTCAATTGATGTGAATTTATATTCTACATATTTTCTAAGTAAATTCTTTGGCTATAAAAATTAGGAGTAAAGAAACAGTTTTATTGAAAATTAAACTGGAAAAAAATAATTAAAAGTAGTTAGTAACATAAAAATTCAAAGAAACATGAACATGTTTTTGTATATTCTGAATATATTTGTAGATAAATCATCAACGCTACGATTTAGTTTTCTCATATCTCAAGTAACCTCGCAAGTTTTCCTTAGAAGTAAAAGAACCTTAATATCCGTAATGGCTTGTGTTAATGATAATTAACAAAATGATGGCGATAAATCAGTATTTACCGATGACAAGGAAATTACAGAAATCACAACAAAAGACATTTTGGGAAATAACATAATTGAATCATTATTAGATAAAATATTTATTGGCTTGGTAGAAGCATTACTTTAAGACCATTAGTTTGCAACGTAAGAGGTTCGGTATCACAACAATGGCCAACAGCTGTAACAATTCACTTTCTGAGAACAGTTTGCATTTCACTTAAGGATGGTACTATGAATGTGTTACTACAGTAACAGTTCAGTTCACTTGGTGAGAACAGGTTGGACTACACTTACGGATGGTACGGTGGATGTGTTACTACAGTAACAGTTCAGTTCACTTTGTGAGAACAGGTTGGACTTCACTTACGGATGGTACGGTGGATGTGTTACTATAGTTTCAGCTGTTGCAAAAAACCTTGTAGATTCAAATTAAGGCTACTAAACTGTTCGTCTAACATCACCTATCTTGTGTTTTGGTGGAAAATAAAGGTGGTTAGGAAACTGAAAGGTGCGCCCCAGTGGTACAGCGGTATGTCTGCGGACTTACAACGCTAGAAACCGGGTCTCGATACCCGTGGTGGGCAGAGCACAGATAGCCCATTGTGTAGCTTTGTGTTTAACTTTAAAAAAAACGAAACTGGAAGAATATTTTATTTAAAACAATAATATGAAAAAAAAGTTAATTATCTTGACTATGCGCTATATAAATAGATGTGTCACGTGTTAAGTCTAGGCACACCTTCAACCGGTATCATCTGATAGTTCTGTGAGTCTGAGCGCGAATAATACCAAATTCGAAGTTATCTAATGTTCCTTATCAGGTTTTCAATGAGCCACATGTTATCCTCCCATGTAAGCGGAAATACTAAACGAACGTTGCGATGAGCGTAGACCACCTGCGATAGCATTACACTCTCACGTTAGCTGGCTCTTTATTTAGAGCCGTACATATCACTCCGACACGTACGAAGCAATCATTTTGAACATTACCTGTTTTCATAAAATTCGAAAATACTAACAGAAATGTGGAAATTACTCCTTGTTCTTTCAAGTAGGTTTACTTTTGTTTACTGTATTTTAAACAGGTTATCTCTATAAGTTGCGTATGATTTGCTCTCTAGCCTTTGTCTGTTAACCCACACAATGTACTCAGTAAATCTTGTAAAAACTTACCGTTCTTAAAACGCTAGGAGATGGATTATTTTTCACACATTATGAAAGTAATTGCTTTAATGGTCTTGAAACAGTACTCATTTGCCCTAGTATTTATAATAAAGAGGCCACCGCTGTTTCAGAGGTAAGCTTAAGGACGTATAATGCTAACATTTGGAGGTACTCCCTACAGTAAACACAGAACAGATAGCCTATGGTATGAAGCTTTTTGCTTTAAATAGGACGTTGATTCTCCTGG
>NW_013668354.1:59097-64423 GCF_000517525.1 Limulus polyphemus | reverse complement strand
GGAAAAATATTATCCATGTAGAGACACTGAGTGAAATGTATTGAAATTAAAAAATTGTTGCACAACTAAGAGCCCGGCATGACCAGCTGGTTAGGGCGCTCGACTCGCAATCTGAGGGTCGCGGGTTCGAATCCCCCTCACACCAAACATGCTCGCCCTTTCAGCCGTGGGAGCGTTATAATGTGATGGTCAATCCCACTATTCGTTGATAAAAGAGTAGCCCAAGAGTTGGCAGTGGGTGGTGATGACTAGTTGCCTTCCCTCTAGTCTTACACTGCTAAATTAGGGACGGCTAGCGCAGATAGCCCTCGTGTAGCTTTGCGCGAAATTCAAAACAAACAAACACAGATATAACTATCTATAAAAATATTGTAGTGTAAATTAACAACTATATTTATATTGAAAGCGAAATTGTCGAAATATTTCTCTACCGTTCACTGCTGATGGAGTCCCAATACTCTAGCAAATATTAATTGGACTAATTACAATAGTGATGGTGTTTTTATGTTTTGTGTGTGTGTGTGTTTCTTATATTATTAGAAATCTGTACCATAAAAAGTCATGAACCCATAAAATATTTGAATTATAACCTGTTTAAAAATGTGTTTAAAAAGTTGACATCTCATCGGTAACTCTAGGGTTAAGAATGATTTGTTTCTTTATAATTTTCGCGCATAGCTACATCCCTAATTCTGAACCCATAGACTAGAGGAAAATCAGCTAGTGAATAGCACTCACCGTCAAGTACTGAGCTACTTTTGTCTGACCGAATACTGAGATTTGGCCGTCACTCTTATAACGCACCCACAACCCCAATATGCCTAGAGTGTTTTTTGCGACAACGAGACGCGAACTTGAAGCCTCAGATTCACAGTCCACCATGTTAACTACTAGACTACGTCCAATTTTGTTAAAAATGGCACCTTTAGTTTGACGAATGATCTCATGGTCATTGTTACTAGTTTATAAACAAAACACATCAGAAACAGCAGAGTATGTTTGTTTATTTTCAATGTAATTTACAGTTAAAAATCATAATTATTTTATAGTTATGTAAAAACTTACATATATTGTATAATACCCTGCTACACTTTGCTATTGTTGTTTTTAAGTTTAGATAAACAAGCAATACATCAGCAAACTTTTTATTTGTTTCTTTAATTTAGATAATTAATGTATGTTTTACATTTTAACGTTTCATATTATTACGCTGTTTTTGTTTTGTTGTTGTTTTTCAAAATGAAGGTTAAGACATTTATACACATGGGAATAGATGGATATCTTTTTATGACAGTATTTATTAGGGGTTAATTTCATTCTTACCAGAACTGGCTGTGAATTTAAAATGTTAGCAATTATTAATAATTATGTAAAACATTCACTAGGATTTCATCTCAGATTTGAATTGGAAAATAATATTAAACTGAACACATCAACCAAAAGACCTACTAACTTTCACACATGATGGTTTCAACGAAGAATTATCTGTTCAACAGCGCCTTAGGTCCACATGGGTTAAACAATCAGATCAGAGGCTCTTAGGGTTTGGGTATTGCTCTTCCTAATTTTTTAACTACTGTTAACAGTACTCGTCACCATAAAGGCCTTAAACAGCTCTTTGACAGGAATGATGAGACTAACAGCCATCTTTACAAATAACAGTAGCCCCCAATGGCTCAGCGATAAGTCTGGAGACTTATAACATTGTAATCCGTGTTGCGATACCTATGGTGGACACAGCACAAATAGCTCATGGTGTAGCTTCGTGCTTAATAACCAACAAACAAATCAACAAAAACGCTTCTACAGATGAAAGTGATGAACGTGCTCAGATGCAACACGTTTCGAGACCTGGGACCTTTGGCTCGCATCCCAACACGTTAATCACTAAGCCATGTCCTGCTCAAATATTATATAAGATAAGTTAAGACATGGTAGTTACTGTGAACATTTTTACCAGAGCTTTCAAGAAACTAATGTTTACGCTTGAAGTACGACAAATGTAATCTTTCTCCACAAATTTCGTGCAGTTAGCTCCGTTAGCTCAGAGTTAATTCAGCATTGTAAAGCAAATCATGTAGTTTGGTGTTATTGTGTAACAGAAACTATTTAATTTCACACGTTTGTTTTCTATGTTATTTAATACCTTTGCTTGAAACCAAGAATACTCGAAACTACACAAAAGATACGTAAATTTATTCTTATCTAACAATTTTCATAAATTGACTTTGAGCTTCGCTTCCATGCAGTATCTAAAATATGGCTCAAACTTTCAACGTCACCCAGATTTTACTATTAAACAATAATATTTCGATTTTATTGATTTTAATCTATATCTTTCTCTTCACAGTTTCTTGTACTTGTAGTCTGACAAAAGGAGTTATTGAAGAAAGTTTCGTCAGAACAAGTAGAGCAACAGATGGCACTACTGTCCAAACAATGTCTGACGGTAAAGTTATTGTTACTGCCATTGTTAACCAAAAGGGAGAGCTAATAGATTGTAATGTTTTGCGAGAAAACGCCACAGCTGCCAAAGAACTTTTCAAAGAGGTGCGATATAAAAGTAACACTACATATTCGACAATATTATTGCAATTATCACAGGAGTTTTAAGGTGTTTTTAAGTTTGCAAATATCCTAACTGAAACATTGAAATCAGCAAGAAATTTCTAATTAATTGCACTTTTATTTCTCATAAGAATAACTCAATGTTTAAAATAAGAAAAATCATGTTAAGAAAATTTATTAAAAGGAAAATATCGAGAAATCCTAATGGTAAAATAAAAAAAAGGAATATAATTAAATGAAATAGTTTAATAGAAAAATAATTTAAAAGTTAATGAAACTTTGTTATAACAGAATGTATATATATATATATATGTACTTTTCGGGAGTAACGATATGATTTTTTTCTTATGAAATTTGAAATTAAAGTACGCTTTATTGTTAGAATTTCTAATAAGCAACATTGTTCAATCTCAACATGAAGAATATAAATGATCTTATTAATTAGGACAGCTCTTAATTTCTAATAGATTCTTTTTCCATTTCCTTCGTATTATATAACAATAAACTAGCCCATAAATACTGAGTATAAAGTTGAATTTGTTATTGATTACAGCCTTTCTATTATAGGCCGTCAATGCTGAACGTAATGAAAAGACAGAATTTAAGATGGTCGAATTTGACGTTAGAAAATTAGGTCGAATATGTCGCAAGTTTAAACGAGACATGGTAAATATATACATTTAATTCTTCGTAATGATTTACAATTGAGTTTATTCAATACAATGTTTATTTATGGAATTTATTTATTATTGCCTTTATACCTAGATTGTTTGTTTATTGTCGAGGACACAGCTACACAATGGGCTACCTGTGCTGTCGTACCCCAACTTTTAACGTTGTAAGCCCTCAAGCTTACCTTACTAAAGCCACCAGGAAACTTACCACGTGCTTGTATGACTTTCAATAAATGCACAAATATTCAAATGCTTTTCAACTACAGTTTAATAAATAAACAACATCATCAAAAGACACGAGAAAACAACTATTATATAGTTATTTAGATAGATAGATATTTTTTTCTTTTGTTAGCTTTTAAAACGGCCTACTGAACTAACAGAAGAAGATAAAAAGATTCGGGACAGGATTTCTTTGGACAAAGCTGTTGATGGTAAGGAAACTAAGTTCGCGAAAAACTGGCAGTAGTGGAACACAATTCTATAAATTTAGTTTTCGTAGACTGAGTTACAAGAAGACATAACCTAGAATGTTAAACATTTACAAAATGAAAAGGCAGTTGCCACCTTCACTCTAAACGGACTTACCTGGAACTGATGTATTACATTTCTGGAGGTTCATACAGCATTGATCCAGTATCTTCTTTTCTCCAAGGTTTTGATAAGTAGGTTTACGGCCCTGTCGGATACACCACCTAGTGCCTGAACAACACGTAAACAATATTTACAAGTCAAACTAATTTTAATTGTATTATGTAGATAAGTCATAATACAAAAAGAACAATTTGAAAGATAGGAATTAAATTTCATGTAAAGTTTCTGGTTAGTTTTATAAGTTCACTAGAAAACCCTAGTAATTAATTGTAGTACAAAAAATAAAAGTTTTTCGAGTTTCTGTTTGGTTTCCTTACAAGGAAAAAAACTGGTGATATAGGTTCGCGTGTTGCATTACTGGTGATTAGCTACGTGTTACATTACTGATGATCTAGCTTTATGTGTTACATTCCTGGTAATCTAACCTATTTTTTTGTTGTCGTTTTTTTTGTTTTGAAGTAAATTGCGTTAGTTTTGATGAAAAAGAAGTGAATTGGGAGTTAGGTTTTTTACCAAATAGCTGCCAGTATTTAACAGTGTGCTGTTGCAGCGAGATGAATTTCCATAAGTAAGAAAAAATTATTTTGTTGTTGACAAAATAAGTAAATGCGATATGAGATATGCAGTAAGGTGTAAAAAAACCGTAAACACTGCTACAAAAAATTACTACTTAATTTTTATAATTTGTTTTTGTAGGTTTTACCCATAAAAACCGATTTTTCAACCATTTGCCATGGCCTGTGCCGGGATGTGATTGTGTCAATGTCTTTCAAGAATGTCTGAAACAAGAGGGGAGCGAAGAAGCTGTCCATTTTAGCCAGCGGCTATTAAAGTCCTTGGCCCACTCTTGTGTCCGATGGGAAGTGAAGGATGATTGTATAGAGTACTCCAAATGGCTAGACCGCTGCACGCGTTGGGAAAAGCGGAATACACCAGTGATAAGCAAAGTTTTTGTACAATAAGCACTTTGTGTAGTGAATCATATTACTGAATGTACTTTTTAAATGGAACTTGGAATAATGTATTTTATAAAAACTTTCTCCAACGTACGAATGTATTGAGGAAAATGTAAATTTATCTTTTTTTCTTAAGTTAAGGATATGTTCTTGATCTTTTAAAGCTACTTCTTTCTTCAAGAAAAAATAAAATACACATTCTTAATAAATAGACTGAAAGAAATATTAATTAACAGGACATAAAAGAGAAATACATATTAATTGCACCTGAAAATAAAAAAGTTAATTTATATAACTATAAAATTAAACAATGTTGAGAAAAGGCGTAAGTTTTGTTTCCCATGTCAGTGACATATATCTGTACTAACGTATTGTTACGCCTCCAGTCGTTAGTTAATTTTCCGTAAATTCGTTCCGACGAAACTTTAGCGACACAAGTCCTTTCTTAAATAAAACTGGTTTATGCTTTCTGAATATAACTTTGCGATACACTTAATTTCAACAGTCGCGCTATAATAAACGTCTCACGTGCTC